>NC_133487.1:7763157-7821482 GCF_025370935.1 Choristoneura fumiferana | reverse complement strand
CCATATTCTAGTATGAAGTACTAACTGGATTATTATTTTGTAGGCTTTATATAAGCAACTAGCTTTTGCCCGCCGACTTCGTCCGCGTGGAATAGTAACTTTGGGAAGTATTTAATTTATTTAGGATACATCTGCCAATAATAGCACATAAATTCTACGGTTTACTGAAAATAACCATTTTTGTTCTTCCATCCATCCATGTTCTTTAGTAAAACATAAATATTTTGCGGGTAGCCACATTTTAGCAAAACGACGTGTATTCTACGCCAGCACAAGGACTAATTCTTCATAGTGAACTCTTGACACCTTAGGTACGTCCTTTATTGTAAGTTAGGAGGATATGATTATAATTAAGACGGATTTTAGCTACAAATAGTTCCGATAAATATACTTATAGTAAATTGTTTGGAATTCCGTAAGAATTTTCATCCTCATATTTCAAGTAAATAGGTCGTATTTGAAAAGCGCCGGAACAAATGTTTTTAGGGTTCCGTTCTTTCAAGAGGAAACATTGAACTCTTATAGGATCACTTTGCTGTCGTCCGTCCGTCTGTCTGTCAAGACCTTTATGCGGACCCTTTAGCGGAGTATCGGTATCAAGTTGAAATGAAAACCTAAACTCAGGTCAATAGTCCCGAAAGCTGTGAAAAATCAAACTTCTAAGTCAAGGCAATCAAAAGCTACAGTCATTAAAAAGGTGTTTTCATACAAATCGCCTTAACAGAAAAAGTTATAGCGCACTGCCGGCTGTCCTAGATACTTGGAATTTTGCATAAAGGTAGCTCTTATAGCACAATAAATAAGAAAAATCTGAAAATCATATTTTTTCATGATGATCTCACATTGCGTACATTTTCTTATGAGCTTATGGCTTGCTATCACTGCATCATCCCCTCTGCTAACATCCCCTCGCAGTTAATGTTTTCAAATGATGGCATTTATAAAAAAAATTTTTGTTACCTATTCATCATCATCATCACCACAATCACCATCATCATCACCAATCATCATAATCAGCACCACACACCACCATCACCATCAATCAGCTCCACAGCCTCCGCTCCGCTAAGCAGCGTCCGCTACGCTCTGCTCCACTGCCTCCGCTCCGCTGCCTCCTCTCCACAGCCTCCGCTCCGCCAGCCTCCGCTACGCCAGCCTCCGCTCCGCCAGCCTCCGCTCTGTCAGCCTCCGCTCCGCCAGCCTCCACTCCACTAGCCTTGCTCCGCCAGCCTCGCTTCGCTCAGCAGCGTCAGCTCCGCTCCGCTACCTCCCTCTACTTGACTGCCTCCGCTGCAGCCTGCATTGTCTCCGCTCCATCCGTTGCCGCCGCTCCACTCCGTTGCCTCGCTGCCTCCGCTCCGATGCCTCCGCTCCGTTCTCTCCGCTCCGCTCCACTGCCTCCGCTCCGCTACCTCCGCTCTACTTGACTGCCTCCGCTGCAGCCTGCATTGTCTCCGCTCCATCCGTTGCCTCCGCTCCACTCCGTTGCCCGCTGCCTCCACTCCGATGCCTCCACTCCATTGTCTCCGCTCCGCTCACTGCCTCCGCTCTGCTCCGCCAGCCTCCGCTCCGCCAGCCTTCGCTCCGCCAGCCTCCGCTCCGCTCAGCAGCGTCAGCTCACTCCGTTGCCTCCCTGCCTACGCCCGATCCGGTCCGGTCCGAACAAATATCTATGTACCTATTCTCTTATCACGTGCCAAATGCCAAGTTTCATAAAGAACATCGTTTATCTTCGACAATGATGATCTTCCATATAAACTTTCATCCCTATTTCCCCCTCACAGGATGAATTTAAAAAAACGCGCGAACAATATCTATTATCTCTTATCACGTGCCGAATGGCAAGTTTAATAAAGATTCATAGATTTATCTTCGATAATGACGACCTTCCATATAAACTTTCATCCCTATTCCATCCCTCACAGGTCGAATTTCAAAAAAGCTCAACCAAATATCGACATTTCTTATTAACTGCCTAAATGCCAAGTTTCATGGTTTTATCTTCGACAGCGACGAACTTCCACCATATAAACTTTCATCCCTATTTCAACCCCTTAAAGCCTCTTTTTCGCAATAAAGATAGCCTATGTCTTTCCCAAGGTCTATTTTATCTCTGTACCAAATTTCATCAAAATCGTTCAGCGGTTTAGGCGTGAAAGCGTACAGACAGACAGACAGACAGACAGAGTTACTTTCGCATTTATAATATTAGTATGGAAGTATGGATTACCTAACAAAAAACTGTTGTGTCGCTCTTCTAGAAAGCAAGAAAAAAAATGCTGAAGTTTTATTTCCTACATTTATCCAAGTTTTTTTTTGAAAAATAATATATTATTTAAATAATATGCGAGTCTCTATACATAAATTACTGTACTAAAAATTTTTACATTTCTTAAGCAACGATAATGAAGACACCGCTGTGATTTTTAAAAATTCCCACGGCATTATTCGCAAAATCTCGGAATCTATATCTAATGAATGATAAAGGGAGCGAAAGCGCTAAATATTTTTTTTCTAAAAGGTTACGAATCAACAACACAGCTTACCTCAGTAAATGTAAAAGTAAACTGTACTTACCACAAAATAAGTGTTGACCCAAAAAGGCTGTAGATATATGTATATCACGGTCTTTAGAAAACCCCTAGTTAGTTAACACGTTAGTTAATCGTAGATTCATTAAGGTCATAGGATGGTCTTATTACTTTGTAAAGGTTAAAGTTAGTGCTGTTCAACCGGTTAAGATAAACGGATTCGAGCGTTTTGATCGCTTGGTTAAACGTCATTCAGGTCCACCGCCATCAGATATTTCGGAGCGGCCAACGTGATCAAAAATATCGATAAATGAACACTAATACCTTGATAATAGTGCATGTGCCCAGTGGCGTAGCTATTACGAGGTCAACGGTTTGAAGACCCCGAAGCAGGTGTGGAAGCGTACTTACAAATCAGCCATTTTGTCAACATCAACTTCAGACTGGAATTACTGTTTTAATGATTGGTTTGCACGAATGGAAAAGTGCATTAACTTGAACGGAGAATATTTCGAAAAACAATAAAATACAATTTAGCTATACCGTGCATGTGGTTTTTCTTATTCCCGATCATTTCAGTGTGCCCCTCGTAGGTGGACAAGGGCCCCGGTGCATAGAGAAAGAATTGGGCCCACCCCCTCCTTCCACGTACATAGCTTTAACTTATATTGCCCTTCAAAATTATAGATAGGAATAAGAACAGGATACAGTGAGTTGAACTTATATTATACTTAATTTTTTTTTATTAGGATATATTATATTATACTTGATGATGATGATGATGATGATATTATACTTAATTATTTTTTATTAGGATGTTTTGACATAATTTTAGAATACCTAAGAAATTCCGTCACAAAAAAACTCATTAAATGTTTCTATTAATATTTATAATAGGTAATTAAAAAAGGCATTATAAAAAAAATACTTTAAAATATAAATTGGATTAAAATGAATGAGGTACCTGCAATTACTGTATTCACATGTAGGTACCTATGTTAGATACAATAATGAACAGTAGGTAAGTAAACCAACAATCGAATATAAATTAAAAGATTATTTTTTTGTTTAAACCTTGTTTAGTTATTCCAATTGATCCTGCCAGCACTGTGGCACGTCTTCATTATAGGAGTCGAAGGCACTGGAAAATAACAACAAAACAAAGGTTAGGATCTGGTACCTTCTGCACGATCCAAGAAATAGGGAAAATCCAACAAAAAGGGAAAATACAGTCGCTGCCAGATATTTCGGAGCGGCCATGGTGGTCAAAACTATCGGAACATGCACTCTATTATTAAGGTATTAGAATACATGTTCCGATATTTTTTATGGGTAAGTAATACGAGATAAATAAGAACTTATTATATAATATTCATAATATATACGCTCACTTTATATAAACTCGTTTAGTATAACGTTCACTGGATGTAATGAACGAAAAGTATAATTTTAAAATATTATATAATTTTGTAAGGTACAACTTGTTTATATATAAAAAAATATTATCAATTGATATAACGATCAAAGCGTGATGATGATGATTGATTATCCGACCGATTTCGGCCATGGCGACCACTTCGACTCCTAGTTATTTGTTTGGTGCTCACGCGCTCTAAGAGGCTTACATAGCCTATCTTTGCTGTGAAACTAATTAAGTATATGATTACTTGCTTAAGTCGCAGACATGTCCTACATACTTACTAAGTTTACGCAGTAACAATACGCACGGTAAACTTGTAGGTACTTATCACGTCGTCAAAACCTACAGCGATGCTTGCGATCCGAATACGGAAGTAGAATTTGGAACTAAAATGTTGACACAACCGCACGCAAAGCGCGGGTACGACACTCCGGTAGCATATTATACTAATTATTTAGTACCCCGTCTATCCCCAGGGCATATCTAGTGTTATGGATAGGGTCTGCTATCGTTGCATTGCCATTAAATTTATCACAACGGAAACGTTCAATAACTAACAACAGCATTACATAAATACGAATTTCGGATACGATGTTAATGCACTATACTACGGCGTACGTTTTGTTTGGGAACCTTTATACGTTCAGTATAACTTTAAGAATAAACTCTTGCTATCTATAGCAAGAAGAAAAGTCGTATAGGTAGTGCCACCAGAGTTTGAGGTCACGCTCACGCACACAAGAGCATCTCATGTAATGGCAGCGGGATTTTGATATGATCACTCATTCAGTTCATTCATTCTCCTTTTACCAACCTGACTTTCCCCGACGCAAAAAGAGGGATGTTATAAGTTTGACCGCTATAGGTATGTGTCTGTCTGTGGCACCGTAGCTCTTAAACGGTTGGACCGATTTGAATGTGGTTTTTTATTTGAAATCAGGTTTTCTAGCGATGCATGGTTCTTAGACATGTTTCATCAAAATCGGTACAGCCGTTTTTGAGATATTGAACGTTGAAGTGACAAAGTCGAGGGTTTTCCAAGTTTTGTTGGTTAGGTTATTTATGCAATCAGTACGTCTTGTAGCTGTGTCAGATCATCCAATTCAACTCTCATGGCACTACCTACTATACTTATTAGATCAATGGCTTTCAATAGATGCAAGTATTACATAGCATTATGCATTCCGTTACAGATGATTTAAAAAAAATGAAATATCATACATAACAATATATAGTCAGTAGTCACCAAGATCTCTATACTCGCCAAGCCGCCAATAGAGACCGGTGGAGAAGGATAGCAAAGGCAGCGACCTTAGATGAATGATTGGTCTCGCGCGCTCATTCATCTAAGGCAGCGACCACAGTGATGTGCGACACCTCATGGCCACGGCCACTCTGTCCGATTTAGAAGACATTATACCAGTACTCTGAAATATAATGTTGATCTTCCGCCTGATACTGGTCCTCTCGGGGCATGGATACTTCTGGAGGTACTTGTATAAGATTACCAGCAAAGAGCCAACACCAGTGTGCCATGGGTGTCTCCAGTGTGACATGGCTAGCTTAGAACTACTCACCGGCTTTTAGCATCGGGTTTTCAGCTTGCAGAACATTGATGGGGCGTGGAGGGACGCACAGCTCCAGCCTAAAGCTAACCAGCTCTTCAGCAGTCGGCATATCGCAACGAGAAGGCGCTGTCTTTAGTCCACCAGCGACCAATCGTCCAAACTTCAACGCTGCCTATAGCATAACAGAAAGTCTCTTTGAACAGTGGACTTTGTATGAAAATCAGGTGTTGAATACAAACGTAAAAATAAAACGCGTATTAAGTATAATAAATATGTCACATCAAAATAGTGAACGAAAATTTATAATTTATCTGGCAAGGTCAATCAGTAATTTCGCATCTTAATTAGGGTTCTGGGGCCAATATGGCAAAAACGGAACCCTTATAGTTTCGCCATGTCTGTCTGTCTGTCTGTCTGTTTGTCTGTCTGTGCGTCCGCGGCTTTGCTCAGGGACTATCAATTCTAGAAAGCTATAATTTTGCACGGATATATATGTAAACTATGCCGACAAAATGGTATAATTAAAAATAAAATAAAAAATTTTAGGGTACCTCCCATAGACGTAAAGTGGGGGTGTTTTTTTTCCCCCATAGTGTGGGGTATCGTTGGATAGGTCAAATCATTAGGGGTTTGCTAAGACGGTATTTCGATTCAGTGATTTGTTTGCGAAATATTCAACTTTAAATTGCAAATTTTCATTAAAATCGAGCCTCCCCCCCCCTCTAAGATTTAAACTGGTGGGTGGAAAAATTTGAAAAAATTCAAGATGGTAGTACTTATATCAAACTTTCAAGGAAAACTATAACGGCTAAGTTTGCTTGAGAATTATTAGTAGTATGAGTAAATAGCAGCCTAAGGTATAAAATATACCTAAACTTGGAAGATTCCGTATGAAATACGAAATCCTTAGAAAAATATTACTTAATTTTTTTCTAACGGCTACGGAACCCTATTTTGGGCGTGTCCGACACGCTCTTGGCCGGTTTTTTTTATACTAACAGTTCAGAAGTGATTAAAACAAGCGCACAACTTTTGACAATTATTTCGTCCGCCCATTAGGGTAGACACGGGTACTGAATGTGCCAAAGGAAACTTTCCAAAATTGCGGAAATTTTCATTTACCAAAATTTCGGAAACTTCTCACATTTTTGTATGCGGATTGAAACTTTCCGCTCCTTAAATTTAAATTTCCTATATTTCTTGCGAAAATTACAGAAATTTCCGAGAACTTTTCCAACTTTTTTGAAACTTTCCGCAACTTGCACATCTGTAGTCACAGGGTACATACACTAAGTACCTATTTATTATAAGTGTCAGATGGTAACAAAGTCTTGTTTTCTTGGTGGTATACAATGTTATGAGCGCCTAATTCAAAGTCTAAAGAACTTTTTTTTCTTACACTGTGACTATAGTGTGTAAACTTTACACTGTAAAGTGTATTTGGCCCATAAGGCGACTCAACTCCAAAGAAAATGCCACGTGCACCACAAAATAACATTTAGAAGTTTATTATAGAATTAATTAATTATATTATTATTTATACTAACATACAGCCCGGAGCACGCAAGTTTAGCGGTAGCCACTAATTTCTGCCCATTACAGTCGCGTACCTACGCCAATCAGCGCTCACCCGCCCGCCCCGCGCATCTCTCAATTCCCCGCGATACCTGGTTTTGTACTGCGCATTGACGGTCTTCGGACTACGTGCTGCAGGCTGTAGCAATTAACGAACCACCTCGCTCCGCTCACATACCATAACATTGTCAACTCAAACTGCTTTCACGAGCCAAATTGGGATATTTAAAATTAAACGCAGCATTCGTTTAAACTGGGGCCGTAATGAAGCACAATAAAGGATAAAGTTTTAGTGACACGCAAAGTTAGAATATTGTTGGACGTGTGAATTTGTGGAAGCTGCAGCCTGCATTATAATAATAGCGGAACATTAAATCTATAAAACTACAACTTGCATGCGTGTTTGTTGCTAGTATTTAGAAATGTGTAGATGGCTCTTTAACGTTTCAACCGCTAGATATATCGCCCTGTGTTATGAAATTCCATGAACGAAACCAATCGCAATTGCAATTCTAGGACCATGCACCAGCTGAACTATTATTAAGTGGTTGATTTCCAAGGGTTGCTACACACATAGGCGGGCCGGCATTGTCAGTTCGGCAGTATTTGCTGAACAACAAAGCCGACCTGAAGCAATTACTGCACCTGTTCGGCTTATTCGGCCCAGTATATGCGTGCGACGAAGACGTTAACGACTTTTTCTTCCAACTATGCTTTAATTTCATCATAACCGCACTAAATACCCAGCACAAAGCGCGATTTTTCTGCCCTAGAACAGAAAAAATGTATGAATTTTATTTATTGCATTGTTTTAGTTTTTTTTTTTTAATTGCACGACCAAAGATGTATATTATATTGCTGTCGTGCTTTTTAAAGGCCTCGCTAATGCTCGGGCTCCTCGGCACTCGGTGCAGTAATAAATAACTTTCTGCTTGGTGCAACAATCTACTATTCCTCGAACATCCATCTACATATATTCGATTTAACCGCTTGGCTGTGCCGATTTATGCTGGCCCGCTAATGTGTAACTATAGCAACCCTAACATAAAGTACCTAAACGGCGGTTGAAACGCTTCAGAGCCTCATCCGGGTCATTTTTCGTGATTCCATTTGATTTTCGTGGGCGCAGTTTTGTTGACATGGTAGAAAATTATTTTACAGTTTCCAGGTTATCTACTTAATAGAAGTACAGGATGTCTAAAAACTAATCGAAAATGTCATCAAATTCTACAGCCCATTCATAAAAAATTGTGACCATGAAAATAAGGCGGTTGAAACGCTCAATAATGACCCACCCATTTGTCTACCGATTTATCTACCTATGTATAAAGTAGCTTTTTGATACCAGATCTAATAGGGTACGTGACGCCATTTAAAAAAAAATCCTAGACGCAATTCTAATTAACATTTTATTTTAGCCCTGAAAACCTAGATTTAACTGCAAAAGTTAATTGAGTTCGCAAATACGTACTGTACGTATACGTAACTATTACCAGCGTAAAATACGAGTATCTACGGGAAAATCGAGTTTTACGCGCGATCATGGAGCAGCAATGTAGTTTATTTTATTCCAAAATGATTCTTACAAATCTTGTCAGAACCGGGAGTACCGGTCGCGCGTACACGGGAGGACACGCCAGCAGCGCGGACAGGGGTACACACATCTTTAGTACCGCAAACGGTATAGCAGTGTGCAGCAAAGCTAAACAAACAAGAAGAAAAACATTATTAATAACGTCCAAATTACTCTTTAACCAAATCATACAAATTTTCCAGAATACGAAATCAGGAGCACGTCTTATCGGCAAAATATTAGTTACAGTTGCTACAAACTTAAATATAATTTACTTACACGGATAAATCCTCGAGGAGTATTTCGATGACGTCGAAAATACAGGTTTGACATCGGGATAAAAATCTTCCGTTTTCTCCCATACCTTCAAAATTGCTCCATCTTTAAGACCCTCAGCGTAGAATATTACTGTATCGCCGATGTCTAATGAAAAACCTGTAAGCAGCTCATCAGGAAGCATAGATAAAGCTATTTCATCATTCAACTCCGTAACTTGTCGCAACATAGCCATAATTACGTCAGTTTTTTTGACGAGACAGAACATTCTTGAATAACTTCTTTGAAGCCGGTGCGGTCTGCACCCGACAAACCCCATACACACTTGCAATGTCATTTGAGCTTCCAAAATTATATAAGACTGAACCACCATCTCAGGCTTCACTGGAGATCTTATTCCATTGATATCGTTAGAACACACTGCTTCACGTCCTATATTTTCAACTGACAGACTTGGTGGGTACAGATCAAACTCTCCTCTAATAAGAACGTTAAAACCTTTTGCTAGAGATCGTACATCGATCTTGGTAGTAGCTATAATAATATCTGTCTCGTCATTGGGCGGCTTTTTAGGGGCAACGATACCAAAATCACGATCTTCTTTATCATATCCGAAGAATTTAGGACAGTCGTCTGATTTTTGAACGTACCTTATTCCACGTAGCTGCAAACCAGTGTAGGGAAATTTGTTAATAAAAAGATTATCTGTTCAACAACTATAATTAGTACAGAGCACTCGCGTTTTGTTTCTTTGCATTTACTTACCCTTACAAAGGTATTAAATGTATTTATCTTATATATTATTATCTTTAATTCCTATTTTCCTTGGTCAAGCCATAACTTGCCACCATCTTGCTTGCTAATTCTGCCGTGAAGCAGCAGTGCTTGCACTGTTGTATTTCGGCGTGGAGAGTAAGACAGCCGGTGAAATTACTGGCACTTGAGGTACCCCATCTTAGGCCTCAAGGTTGGCAACGAAAGAAAGAAAGAAAGAAAGAAAGAAAGATGTTTATGGGCGGTGGTGATCTCTTACCATCAGTAGACCCACTTGCTCGTTTGCCATCCAGCCGAATAAAAAAAAATTTGAGAACGAATTTCGGGAAACGGGATTTTTTTGTGAAATCCCGGAATTTTTATTCAATTGTTAGGCCTGATAGCTAGCGAAGCCTCGAGTAAATAATGGGAGCTCATTAAAAGTAATAGTGGGTCCCCATCCCGTAAAAAATATACTATCTAACATAAATAGGCTGTACAGTCGAATACAAAAATATATATAGGTACAGCCATAGCGTCAAAATATATATACATCGCCGTTATGTTTAGTGGCGTAAAGGGGTATATAGATATTTTTGACATCTTGATAACGTATGTATACTTATGCCCTTGACTGTACCTACAACTAAACACAAATTTCTTTCTTAACAAAAGTACTTCGACTTCTTTTTCTTGACAGTCTCAGGTGTTTAAAATCTGACGAACCTCAATTTGAAAGCAGGTGTCCAAAAAATCAGAGATTATCTGGAAAGCAACATCGCAAGGCAACGGTACGGCGTGGTGATCATTAAAATTTAGCTCCTTGTTTGCTTTGAAAAATTGCGGTTCTGAACAATGCTCTTCGCCACCCAAAGACCATTTGGTATACAGTTGTGATATTCTAAAATCATTTAAAAAGTTTGATGTCGCATTATCGTCGATGTCGGTTTATATCTGAACCACGGCACTTTTTTCACATTTCCTATCAATAAACACTTACTTCAACTTCTTAAATGTGTCGACAGGTACACCAAAAAGTGCTTCAATGTTCACAAAAACTATTGGCAGATCATCTGAAGCCGGCAAGTTGTTGCTGGATACTAAAACAATTATCTCTCCAAGATCTGGTGGGCGATCGCCAATTGTTTCAAATGGTACTAGCCGTCCGGTACCTGGAAAAAAGGAAATACTTACAAATACTTAAGTACCTAGTTGTAAATAGAACAAGGCCAATATGTACTAGGTTTTCTTCCTTCCCCATGCGCCGAGTTTCATCAATTCACTTAATCAATTTTATCAATCTCTTCTTTGATGTTTCTACGACTTCAGTTGATTTGACGTTTTTTATCATGTTAAGAAAGTAAAAGATTCTCAACATCTATTTAAAACTTTTTAGGTCGCGAACTTCTCAAAAGTTAAAATGCGGCATCACAGAGATGCTCGATAGGGATTGCCAATTTTATTCAGCCAAAGGTACGTTTTCAATTCAGTTTCAGTTATTATCAGGTTGGTACGAACGACGTCGAAAATCGACAGAAACTTTTGAACTTTAAATGTGAAAGTATAAAAAAGAAGAAACGTTTCTGTCGAGTTTAAAATTTTGTCACACAGGTAACTCCATGTGATTTTCAATTCACTAATTTACTTAAAGAAACGAAATGTTATGTGAAGACGTTTGATAATTTTAACTGATTCAGACAAGATTCAGACGTTACTTTGCGGAGGCCTGTATCAATCGCCCATACAAATAATGCTTTGTGGTAAGTAGCGGAGTAACAAAGTAAAATAGGTTTATTCAAACATTTAGATATTTTACGGTAGTACTATTAGTTATTCTGTGGTTTTACGCAGTCACGTGAATTGTATTGTATGTGCTTGTTGTAATTATTTGCTAATTAAGTCTCACGTCTCATGATATGAAACGTACTAGCTAAAATTGTGTCCCCCGACAACTTCATTTCGAATTTGACCTTGGGTGCCTCAACTTTCTTCTTCACTTCTTTATCTTTAGGTGCTTTAGCTGTGGCTTTGGTTGCACCCGATTTCACATCTACTTCTGCTTCTTCTTCCACAGACGCTTCTGATACTGAGCGGCCGAGGATGCATTCTTTTACGTGGTAAAGTATAGCGTCTTGATGCCTTACATCTAAAAGAAAAATATAAAGAGTCAAATGATTAAAAAAAAAACTTGTCTTACGATGCATGCATGTTTGAATTAGTAATTGGAATTTCATACATTAGTAAGACACACATTCATTCACTCAGCGTAGGTTCCATCAACGAGATGAAAGGATAACCTGGTTTAAGCTGCGGGTTCACGGTGGATGCAGGCCGCATCCAACCGAAGCAATCTGGAAGTCTATGGGGGAGCTCCAACAGTGGATGACTGCGGCTGATATGATGAGGAACATTAATAGGATTATGTTCCTATTGGTCAGTCTGCGTAGGTACACTGGTGTGCAACAAGAACCCTGTTGACACTCTTAACTACGAATACACCAATTTTACTCCGGTTCTCCGGGTTCCGGTTCAATTCTAGCTATATTTAACTTAACTCATAGGTAAATAATCTGCTAAGTTCGACTGCGGTGTAATACCCAACGTATAAAGTCTAGGGGTGGTAGGATATGTCATGTATAATGTGTGGCTGTATAGCCCATAATTCTTTCAACGAGCGCGAATTTTAATATAGTTACATACAAACCTTTTACGGGATGCGGGACATCAAACACAGTATCCAAATAAGAAGCGGGTATGTAACTTTCCACTGCCTTCCATATTAAATCGTACACGTATTCTAGCAGACTCTGTTCTGAGTCCTGTATGGGGGCAAAGTACCGTCGCTCCCCGAACGCCAGAGGCGGTAAGTACACTTCAGTATTTTTGTCGTTTTTCGCGCTGAAACCAAAGTTTTTAATTTTTATTGTCAAAGGGTTTCGAGGTGGTAAGACCAAGGAATACAATACACAATGCTTTTAGCTTGCAAACGTTTGTGCTAGTAACTGGCGCAAGTACGTCAAATATGGCACAGGCATGCGAGCTACACTTGCACGAAAATGTGCAAGCCACAGGCATTTGTATCCCCACGTAATTTGGCATGAGCGTTTCAATTCGATCATTAAATCGCCGTCGGTGAAGCGAAAAACTAGGGAGGCTGGACCTAGCAGGCACCACGCCACGACTATTATCGAGTATTATCAAACGATTTGCGTGTAATTGTGTGAAAATGCAGTCATATTTGGAATAAGTACCTACCTACGTCTTGAAATTTTGAAAACTGCTCCAATGATCTCGAAAAAGCTAATTATATAAAAAATGCGTTTTAGGTAAGTAGGTAGGTACCTACCTTAACTAATTATAATGTGTGGCTGATGTACAGTTCAAGTGCAAAGATATCGACACGGCCAAAGTTACAAAAATACTTATAGACGGAGAGCGGACTGCAAAATTTCGTACCTACTTGATACCGCGGTGAAATAGTTTTATAGTTTTATTTGGAGAACAAACAGAAATAGATGTACAATAATAGTTCTTATGTTCTACCTTCTTATAAATCACATTCATCTACCTCCTCGACAGCTCTCACTGAGAATTATAATGCACAAAAAAATAAAAAATAAAATTAAAATGCACAATGGTTTCCCATAAAACTGATGCTAAGTCCGAATTTGATAGTCTGCCGCGGTGGAACTTGCCGAAAGTACCAAAAAAATAGTCACTTCCGGTGCAAAAAAGGGGCGTTATTTAACCCATCTGATACTGAAATAATAGTCATGGCATCAGTCAGGAATTTACTGGTAGATACAGGAAAGCGAAATATGTCAGTATTTTTTTGCCGGTGAAGTGCTTGGCAGACGCTCTCAGGACCAAGACCCATCTGATACCAGCATGAAACCAATTCCAGTCGGTAGGTATGAACCCTCATTTCCGGAATATAAAGTCTGCCAAGGTGTTTCTGCCGAAACACCTTGACATACGAGATTATGTGAGCAGTCGTAATGTTATGACCAATTTGTTAGTTGGGGCCCCTTTTTTCAAAGTGTTTTTGTCAAAGTGACTATTTTTTTGGTACTTTCGGCAAGTTCCGCCGCGGCAGACTATCAAATACGGACTTATCATCAGTTTTATGGAAAACAATTGTGCATTTTATCGCGGTAGGTATCAAGTAGGTACGAAATTTTGCAGTCCGCTCTCCGTCTATTATGTGTACACGTTCTTAATGTTATGTGCATGAAGTCGTGAAAGTATACATATTTTTGTAACTTTGGCCGTGTTGATAGCACTTGACTGTACCTAGCGAACTCTCTATGTGAGCCAGAATATTTTTTTTAGAAATCGTTATATCTATCTCTGTGAAAATAACATTCGAAGCTACCTACATCTTTATTCAATCACTGCTGGAAAGCCAGCTTTAATCGATCCGTGGCTGCACTGCTACTGGCGTCTATGTCGATATAGTTGCCACAATCTCTAATGTGACTTAGACGACAATGGTTCGATGCATAACGGTCCGCTTATAGCTAACAACTTCAAGGACCTATTTAGTTCCCAATCAACGTGTAGAAAATTGTATTAAAGTTTTTTATCCATAGAACTAATTATAAGAATAGAAATTTCATGCGACTTAAAAGAGCGATTTGCGTGATTAAAAAACCGGCAATGTGCGAGTCGAACCAACGCACTGATGTTTCAGTATACTGATACGGAATTTTATACGGGTTACGGTTACAGATTTTTTATGCTAATACAGATTTTACGCCTCCACCATAATGGTATACGCTGAAAATAAGAATAATGGCAGTTGGCAGTCACAGCTACGACAACGTGCAGCTTAACAAGTAGGTAACTAAGAGCTTTCTCTTATTTACCTACTTGCTTACCTACCTACTTACTTACCTTTACGTATTTATACTACCCATCATCATCATCATATCAGCCGTAGGACGTCCACTGTTAGACATAGGCCTCCCCTATAGATCTCCACTTGCTTCGGTTGGAAGCTGCCTGCTTCACCATGAACCCACGGCATTAACCAGTTTATCCGTCCATATTGTTGGTGAACGTCCTATATGATGCGATTGCCGATCCACGGTCTCCATTCGAGGTGGGTCATCATTTTTTTTTATTCGGCATTTTTATAAGTGGGTCTCCTGATGGTAAGAGGTCACCACCGCCCATAGACACCTGCAACACCAGGGGGATTGCAGGTGCGTTGGCAACCTAGAGGCCTAAGATGTGATACCTCAAGTGCCAGTAATTTTACCGGCTGTCTTACTCTCCACGCCGAAACACAACAGTGTAAGCACTGCTGCTTCACGGCAGGATTAGCGAGCAAGATGGTGGTAGCAATCCTTGCACATGGTCCTACCACCTGCATTATTCGAGCATTTCAACCTCCTAATTTTTCTGGACACATTTTTTACGAAGCTGCTGTAGATTTTGATGCCGTTTTCGATTATTTGTTAGAGTTCCTGTATTTCTACCAGATATCTAAAGAACTCTATCCGAATATTCAGTTCCAACTTTTCGGCTCCAACGGTCGGTTCTCCGTGCTATATGGCCTGCTCATTGCCACTTCAAGTTCATGACAATAAGCTACATTACCGTAAACTGCTTCAACTTTGCCCTCTGGCCCCAACATTGCCTGAGTTGATTTAGAGTCGATAACTTAGCACTCTTATAGGTTTAAAACTTTTATCTACACGGGAATTATTATAACGGGGGGATAAAAGTTTTAAAACCTAAAGGGTGCTAAGTTATCGACTCTAAATCGAATCAGGCAATGTTGGGGCCAGAGGGCAAAGTTGAAGCAGTTTACGGTACTTCGCATTAAGGGCGCCCAGTCCTTGTATAGGGTTAACGGCCGCCACGTGGTTCCGTAGTTCAACCACCCGTACTGGGAACAGGTGGCTAATGTCAAACGTAAGCCATCGGCGATCGAGGAACTGCCATGTCCGCACCCATCCATGGTTAGCTCCACACCATACCTTAAACGAATTTTAAAACTTTTTAAAGTCAAAAAGTTTTGGTTGAAATAATCATTTTTATACACAGGAGTGTTATAAGCTTGACAACATTATATATCTGTCTGTCTGTGGCCGCCTAGCTCTCAAACGGATGAACCCATTTCGATGTGTTTTTTTGCTATTTTTTACGTGAGTGAATTTTCTTGCGGTTAGCTAAAATCATTAAATTCATTAAAATCGGTTTAATCGTTTTTAAGATATTGAATCACAATGTCTGGGGCTTTTCGAAACTATGTTGATTAGGTTATTGTTGACTGTAGGTACAGTCGAACCATTTGATTCCTGACCCACCGTAGAACGTTCTCACAGTAAGTGTTATAATAAATTCCCTTGTCAAGCAATGCGATATCACTATGATTTTTTCTACGAAAAGGTTCCACTGTGGGTCACGATTCAGTTGGTTTGAGTGTACTTACATTTTCATCATGTTATACCTACCAAATTTCAAGTAAATCGACCACTGGAAGTGGGTTAAATTCGACTTCCGAGACCCATACTAACAAGCAAGTTAAATAAAAGTTTGCCAAGTCTAAGCAATTAAATTTGCCGCCTCATTAAAAATAAAGACGTTGGAAAACGATGGAACTGTTGGCTTGCCAACTCTTATGGCAACTAAGCGTAAGGGTGCCGCTTTAGTGCCTGCCACATCACCACAGCTCCACAGCGCGTCGTAGCGTGAAACGGCGCGGCGCCAGAGTACGGTACAGTCACCAACCCCAATATCTGACACAACAAAGCGTAAATATCAGATATTTCTAGCGCCGGTAGGACGTGTCAGATATTTTTGTTACAGATGAACAAGTGCTCAGCAGGGCTACCACGAAACTCGAAACTCGAAGTTCGTGTCGTGCGGTCCCTCTGACACTTATACTGTTTAATACGAGAGCGAGAGGGACCGCACGAGACGAACTTCGAGTTTCGAGTTTCGTAGTAGCCCTGCTGTATTCTGAGAATTTGGTAGATATTCTACGATAATTACCCTCTTGAAATAACAAAAAGAGCTGATACTTAATGATGCAAGCATAACAAAAATAAAAAGATTAACAGGTAGGTACCTACCTATTTCGATCAATAATAACAACACAAAGGCAAAGGCTATTCTTGATCGGGTATGTATTATAAGACCGACAAATCATAATACCTACAGTTGAAATGTCGACGCATAACACATCGAAATTCAGAATACCGAATGTACAAAATACCGACAACCGATACACCGAAGGTCGAAATATCTATTTTTAAATGACCGAAAGTACAAAATCCCGAAAATGGGGTATGTATTATAATACCGAAAAACCATATTACCTACAGTCGAAATATCGACACTTAACAAATCGAAATTCAGAATACCGAAAGTACAAAATACCGAAAGTAAAAAAAAAATTGATATGTGCGAGAGAGCGAAGCGAGCGAGCAAGACGGTTCGGGGCAAAAGCGACTTGGATAGGTTAGGTTCAGAAGGCTAAGGCGGGAGCGAAGCGGAGCGTAGCTCCCGCCTTAGCCTTCGATGTTAGGTTTTTTTTTTATAGAAGCCCGGATAATATTGCTTCACAAACGATCTTTGCTGTTGAATCTTATCCAACCTACTTTCTTAGTGGCAGTTAAGTATCTTGCCTGCTATAAAAAAAAACCTAACATCGAAGGCTAAGGCGGGAACTACGCTCCGCTCCGCTCCGCTTCGTTCCCGCCTTAGCCTTCTGAACCTAACCTATCCGAGTCGCTTCTGCTCCAAATCGTCTTGCTCGCTCGCTTCGCTCGCTCGCACAAATCTTTTCCTACTATATTTGTTTCGTCTTTGGTATAGCGGCAGCTTCGGTATTTTGATTTTCGATATATTGATTGTCGATTATTTTACTTGTAGTGATTATGACTGTTCGGCATTATGAGTTTTCGACCTTTCGAGTGTAGGTATTTTGATCTTCGGGATTGTAGTCTTCGGGTTTTAGGCTGCCGGTCAAATGTACTTTCGGGATTTCAAACTTTCGGTCATATATCCATTCGACGTTTTAATATTCGGCCTTCCGTCCATAGGTCTTGTGAAATTCGGTCTTTCGTTTATCGGTATTATAATACATACCCTCTTGATCTTAACGGATTCACTTGAGTTTTACCTTAATTCAATAAAAGCGGCTATCTTGAGTAGGTAGGTAGGTACCTACATAACCAATTATTTGCTACGCTGCAAGAATCTCGTAAGATCGTAGAAAACCGGTGGATTTAAAATACCTATCCCGCTTATCAGCGTCGCGCTGGATCTAGTCCTTGATTAAGATAGAGCGAAATTGTCTACACCGCTTCCGCGCCTCTCAAAAGGCGCCTAGAATCTTTTTATTTTGCACTGGAAACTGTAAAGTGGCGCCCCTAGCGACCGCTCCTATTACTCTACCTTACTGCTGCTTACTCACCTTTACGGCGTGAGGCCATATAAGAATATCAACGTCGAAATTTTGGCCAGGATAAAGTTGATACTGAATCTTCATGCCTTGCGTGCACGGTCCCAGATCAAGCCAACCCTCATTGCAATCATGAAAAACATCAATACCAAGTATTTCTACAGCAAATGTCAGAGTGAACGAACTTCGATTGAACTGCGACATGTTTTTCTAATGAGTTTCTCCAAATAAATTATCTTGTGGGCAGTCGGGTACTAATGTCGTTTATCTTATGAAAATAACACCACATTATTTTGCTGTGATAGATGATGGTGACAGACACAGACAAAGTAAAAAAAATATTTTTGTAATAATAGCTAACAATAACAATACACCTATAAAACTTTTTTCTTTGTTATTTATTTTTACATTAGACGTACTTACCTATTTTGTTCCTCACACCAACCAAAGCGTCCACAACATTAGAAGAAATAACCTTGAACCTAACCATAAAAAAATCATTTTGAATACAAGCTTTTTTGCTGACTGTACTTTTTGTTGACTGTACTTGCATTGTCACCCAAACTACATTTGCATACCAAATTTCAAGTCGATACCATTAACAGTTGAAGAGTTCCGTCCTGCGGAGACGATCCTGGCCGGAATACCAGGATGTCTTTACCAGATTATTATATTGTCACGCGATTTACATAAGTATTCCAAATTACAAGCCGCAGGGAATGAGGGGGCATCTTTTGTTTGTGATCATCAATAGGATAGGATATTCCTAATGTATTACCTACTTATTGTGTATCCCTACCAATGTTAAAAATACGGAACTGAGTAGGTACGTTTGCTTGTTATTTTGATACGCTCGATTCACGCTTAAAATGCTCAACTGAGTAATGAAAATTGGTATTGAGATAGCTTGAGAACCCTTAACTACGAAGTGCAAAATTCGAACTTCGTATCTTGCCGTCCCGCTGACGCTTTTATTATTTAAGTACTAGAGTGAAAAGGATGGCATGATACGAACTTTGATTTTCGAATTTCGTAGTTAGGCCCCCCCTGAGGAGACAACATTTTTATATTATTCTTCTTCTTCTTCTCTTTTAAAATATGGCTTTTCTGTCCTAATTAATAGGACAATTTCGCCAGTGTCAAAGTATACTCTCTTTAAGAGGGACGTTGTACGGTGGTTGTAGTTTTTGCAACTTGATAGTAAAATTCCAGAAACCACGTGGACACAACTTGCGCATTAAAAAATTTCAGACACGAGAGAAATATAGAATTTTGTGATCACTGTTCACTGTTAAGGTAAATCGCCGCATAAAACACTACAACTAGCCAAAGAAACAGAAATAGCAAAATTAGATATTGTCTACATCCGCCATGTTCGAATGCTACAAATCGAATATATTACAGGATACATAATTCTACAGAATAGATAATTTTTATTTACGAAATATCGCTAGATGGCGTTAGTATCGTGAGGTCCGTTTGACGTTTGCTTGCGATTGGCTCATTTAGTTATTTAACCAGTCACGAGCAAACGTCAAACGGACCTCACAATACTTACGCTATCTAGCGATATTTCTCCTCTGTGAAAACCCTTCCTCTGCGAATTCCACCGATTTATAAAAAAAAATTATTATAAACGATGCCTGAACTGTGGAAAATAGTTAACACAATTAATAGATGGCGCAGCTGAATGCGATTTACCTTCCCCAAACTTTAACTCAATTCTACTGTCACTGTCAATGTCAAGTCAATCATTCATTGAAATGGGCATGAAATGGGTGATACTATTTACCGGACGTAGAATACCGATATATTATGGAAATACCGACTTGATATTTTGTGACACGCCCATAGAAACTCTTGTCAGTTTGCCACCAGTTTGTATGGGCGTGTATACGAAATATTGGGGTGGTATTTCCATGTCGGTATTATCCGTGCCGGTAAATAGTAAATAGTGTCACCCATTGAAATGAAAGAAAATAAATCATTCTGGATCTGAAATACATGGAAATATTTCAATTTCAGGTTATTCAGCATTATCGAGTTCATTTAGTTAAATTTTCTCCTCTATGCAAATAATTTTAACTGTAAATAACAATCTATAATAAATAAATAATTTGTGCTACGGTGAAGACATTTAAAAGCGAGGTAATTATTGTTTATTTTATAAATCGTTGGCACCATGGACCGGCGCCTTGACGAAAGAATTGTTCCAATTCAGAGTAATTCAGACATTAGCCGCGTACGCTACGTACGGTACGCGTTAAATCATGTGGAATCACATTTTTTTTTATTTTATTTATATCCTGGCTGCACAGACCTTTAAGCCACTGGAATCCATTATAATACACTAGAAGTTGTGTTGCCTGCATTCCACAGGTCCAATTGCAGTTCCGCATTCTTGTATTTATAAGAGTAGAGTAAACAAAGCAATTAAAACCATTCAAGCGCATTTTGGGCCACGCACAATGTAGGGTTCCATACTGATATGGCAAGTATTTAATATTTAGTTTAGGTTGACTATTACTTGTTAAAGCCTACAAAGCCATAGGTACTTTATAGTTTTCCTTTTTAAATTTGTTACTATATCTGCTACCATTGTTGTGTTTTTCTAAGCCAATGGATTGCTTTAAAACTTTATACATATTTGTATAACTATAAATGTAATCAAATGAAAAACATTCTCCACTTCATGTGTAAGGGGAGGTACTCACCCTAAATTTGTCCATCTGTCCATGGCTTAGCTTAAACTGTTCTTGTGTAGATCTATCTAGATGGGCAGATATTATGGTCAAACTATGAAGTTTCCATATATGCCTATGGAATCCTAAAAACTAGTTGCAGAATGTACCTTTATAAGTGCATCATGCAAGATTTGTTTTTTTTTTATTTGTTACTGTCAGGACAAGGTTTGTATTACAGAAAATGTTATAAAAATATTGTAAAATGAAATAGTGGGTCTATTTGTGAGTGAAACTTTTTAAAATCAATTATTAATCCAATCAACAAAGCTCCCTAAAGCAGAACTAAAGCAAACAGTGAGAAATGTGATAGGTCCAGCCAATATGAAGAAAATATTTATTTAAGATTTAAAACATTTATTAGTTTTTTATTATTCAAAAAGTGATGACCTTTGGTAAAGTATTTACTTTACTTAGTGCTTATTTTGTTTTTTAGTAGCTGCTTTGGAGGTTTTCTTTATGAGCGAACTACAAGTGATTGTGTTCCTAAATTGGATGATTTACCTACAGAGTGACTTTTTAAATATTTAATAAGTTCATGGGATCAATCAAACATAATATAGATATGGTTTTAACTAGGGATAGTGAAGCTTTCTATTTTTACAAGCTTTTATTTAACTTACAATGTATGTAAATAACTATGTATGTATGTGCGGGTGAAATCTTGCAAGTTGAATATGATCCACTTCCAGTGGTTGGATTGACTTGAAATTTGGCATACTTATGTAAATCTGGTGACAATACAATAATCTGGTAGTGACATCCTGGTGGTCCAGGCAAAATCTTCTGCAGGGCGGAACTCCTCAACGGTTTATGGCATCAACTTGAAATTTGGTACATTAATGTAGTCAACAAAAAGTACAGTGCAAAAAGCTTGTATTAAAAATGAAATTTTTAACAAAAAACATTTTTATGTAAGCTATTACTAGAGTTTAGCTAGAGTATGGTTACAGAGATTATTGTAGAAAATTTGTAGAAAATAATTGTATGAAGGTATGCAGGCAACATTTTCTGTATCTTTCTGTACCTACCCTCTGTATCTTTCTGTACCCTCTGTGATCACATAACTTCCGTAAAGTTTTATCCTTTTCTAACCATGGAATGTTTATATTCTAATTTTAACCGACTTCAATTTATATATATTTGCATGTATTCTTATGTACATAATATGGCAAATAAATGATTATGATTATAGTAAATACTTTCTACAGATAAATCAGGTAAAAGGCTTGAGAAGTTTACTAAAATGAACATAAATCAATTTCATAATAACTAAAACAGTAAAAATCCCTGTCTTTGTTTTCAGATCCATCTTATTGAATTGTGACAACCAGTCAAACGGACATTACATGTTACATACATAATAATACATTGGAGAATAAAAACTGAATGTGAAAATGTCTACCATAATGTCACAGATTCCATTGAGAATGAGCAGAAGTGTTTTTCGTGGAATGTGAGTATTTTTAGATAGATGTAAAAACTTATTAAGTGATAAGTTTTAAGTACTAAGACTGCCTATTGTCTACTTGTGTATTTTTTGTCATGTTTGTTGATTCACTGTAGACTGGTAAATAATGTTTGTAAGTATTTGTATCAAATTGTATTGTACTTTATAAATAAAATAACTAAAAAAGTTAAGAAAGATCCATTTTGCATGTAATGTGTATGAGTATTATGTGAAAAAGCCTCTAAATATCTGAAATCTAAATTTCTGTCTTATTTACTACATTTATTTTGCTGGAAAAAGCCCACCCAGGAGGCCAGCAGAACTAAGTCCGTGTTATTTTCACAATAAACTGTTGTTATAAGGCAACACAGATATTTTTTTTTTTTTACTTGCAGCACTGCCATAACATCAAAGCCACGTGACCTTCCATATTCAACAGCTCTGCACAAAGATGAGAAAACACCTACAACAGTCGATATTGCTGATGTGAAGCACCATTCAAAGATAAAGGAGCAGTGGTGGGATGTAAATGGACCTATGAAAGCATTGCATGCTTTTAATTTGCTACGGTAAAATGTTTTTTCTTGAACTAAGTACAATTGGACCACGAGTTACATCGGCAATCTTCGTCCGCGCAGCGAGTGTTGAAAAACTGGCCAAGAGCGTGTCGGACACGCCCAAAATAGGGTTCCGTAGCCATTACGAAAAAAAAAATTAATATTTTTCTAAGGATTATATTTTATACCTTAGGCTGCTATTTAAGACTAATACTAATAACTAACTACTAGTAATTCTCAAGAAAACTAGCCATTATAGTTTTCCTTGAAAGTTTTGATATACTTAGTACCATCCTGAATTTTCAAATTATTCCACCCACCGGTTTACATTTTAGAGGGAGGGGGGGGGGGATGACGCTCGATTTTAATGAAAATTTGCACTTGAAAGTTGAATATTTCGCAAAAAAATCAATGAATCGAAAAATCGTCTTAGCAACCCCCTAATGGTTTTAAAAGACCTATCCAACGATACCCCACACTATAGGGTTGGATGAGAAAAAAAACACCCCCACTTTACGTCTATGGGAGGTACCCTAAAAAAATTTTTTTTTACTTATTTATTGTACTATTTTGTCGGCATAGTTTACATATATATCCGTGCAAAATTACAGCTTTCTAGCATTGATAGTCCCTGAGCAACGCCGTGGACGGACGGACAGACAGACAGACATGGCAAAACTGTAAGGGTTCCGTTTTTGCCATTTTGGCTCTGGAATCCTAAAAATGCCAAACTAAGCCGACTAGGTACACCAATGCAATAGCCTTTATTGTGCTAAGCACAACGTTAAATATGCAATGACACGTAAACGACTGACTGACACGTTGTCGTGTGACGCGGAGAAACGTAATGGCGGGCTAACGTTTGACCAATGGCTGTTCAATATTTTCTCGAGCTAATGTACGGTCAAGGACCTTAATTCATGAGCCACCATGGTACCTTTTCAAAGGAAAACTCATTACAATTTTCCTTGTTAATTAATGCGATGTCACTATGACGTAAATAAGAATAAGAATAAGAATATTTTTTCTTTATCTAATTTTTCTTTATCTAAAAATGTGAAATGGTTTCATCGTGGCTCATGAATTAAAGTCCTTGACTGTACAATAGAATGTACACAATAACTTTAAGGAAATTATGGACCTATGGCATAATATAAAATATAAATAAGTAAAAATTCTTTTGTTTCTCTGCTGTTGTATACCACGTCAGTTCGACTTTATTCCGGAAACGATTAGATTCAAATTGCTTTGACAATCTTTTGAAAAATATTTGTATGGTGGGCCTCAGGAGGCTCTAAAATCCTTTGCGATGCCCTTCCCCATTGTCCGCCGGTTTGCACCTTCACCTCCCGAATTTCAATGCAGTGGAGAGAAATCCACATTACCACCACGATACTTCTTCCATTTCAGGGTCCCGTTAGTCAGGGATGGATTAGTACAAGTACCGCCAGAACGTAAGTCCTGTACTCCTTTATTGGGTAAGAAGATCCTGGATGTAGGATGCGGAGGAGGGATCCTTTCTATGGTTAGTGTTTTTTTTTTACTTAACCTACCTTACCTACTTTTTTTTTACTTATAAGACCCAACAGTGTCTAGAAACAAGTAATTTGTTGTATAAAGCTTTTAGGGTTCTGCAAATTTTGGTAAATAGGTATAGGTATATTTCGTTGTATGTGTGTACGTGCTGCGTCTATCGATCTGCCCATGAAGAATATTTTCTGGTAAATACTAACGTTATGAGGTCTTGGAAGCTCGAAGAAAATCCGAAAATTCACTGATCCATCCATCCATCCATCCATCCCAGCCTATATTCGTCCCACTGCTGGGCACAGGCCTCCTCTCAGAACAAGAGGGCTTGGGCCATAGTTCCCACGCAGGCCCAGTGCGGATTGGGAACTTCACACGCACCATTGAATTGCTTCGCAGGTTAGTGCAGGTTTCCTCACGATGTTTTCCTTCACCGCAAAGCTCGTGGTAAATTTCGCACATGAATTTGGAAAAACTCAGGGGTGCGAGCCGGGTTTGAACCCACGACCCTCTGCGTGAGAGGCGATAGGTCAAACCACTAGGCCACCACGGCTAAGTTCACTGATATCCATTTCTAATTAGTATTTTATATTTCTGAGATTTTTAAAACGGAAAATATTTTTGATTAGATTTTTGAATTTTTATTTGTGCACTTGTTTTCTTGCAGCCCCTTGCTAAGCTCGGCGGAGATGTCACAGGAATAGACGCCAGTAAAGAACTTGTTGATATGGCAAAAGAACACAGTGAAACCAATCCGCCTGCAACTGGGAATAAGCCTACTTATATCTATACAAGCATCGAGGTAGGTAACAATGATGCCTTGCTACACTTAGGCTGTGTTTCCACCAGACATGTGTGAGAATTCGTTGCGAGGAATGTATTTGTCATGCACCAATAGAAACGCTTCATTTAGCTATCCTCGCTCAGCGTAGCTCTAGCGGAAACGGCTTTATTTAATTTTAGAAATGGCTAGAAATTTTACTAAGAGTCATCGGTAAATGAGAAATTGATTCCGAATGTCGCTGCAAGTGGCTGTAGCTCACAAAAAAGTCGCTGAATCATTTAATAATTATTACATTGTAAACACTGGATAACAAGTCACTGACGTAGACCCTAAAGACACCAAATCTAGTAACAAAGTCATTAACATGGCAACACTTCTCACTCCGACGAATCGCAGAGCGCCCCACTCTAAGCTTACTCAAACTCTGTCGCCACTCCAGGACTTTTCAACGATAGTCAGCTCTAGGGGAGAGTTGAGAGACGTGACCAGCCTAATACTGCCACTTATTGAATAATGTTACTTAATCACGCGTCAAGCTATGGCTAGGTTTAGCTATGCTTGGAGTTTCTTTGCGCGATAGAATCCGGAATACGGAAATTCGCCGAAGAACTAAAGTCACCGATATGGCTCTACAAATATGCAAATTGAAGTCGCAATGGGCAGGCCACATCGCTAGAAAAATAGATACCTAACCGTTGAAGGAAAAAAGTCTTCGAATGGCGACCACGAACCGGAAGGCCAAGCGTTGGCAGGCCTTCCACTAGGTGAACTGACTGACGGCATCGTGAGAGTGTTGTGGCGTTCTAAGGGGAAGGCCTTTGTTCAGCAGTGGACGTCTTCCGGCTGATGATGATGATGATGACTAAATGTTTTTCTTTAAATACTTTTCAGGAGCACGCAACGAACCATACCAACCACTACGATGGAGTAGTTGCTTCTGAGATTATAGAGCACATAGACAATGACAAAAAGGAGTTATTCGTGAAATCCTGCATCCACACTTTGAAACCCGGCGGTAGAATTTTCTTCACGACACCCACTAGGACAAAAATATCGCAATTCACATCGATTTTTATAGCGGAGTATGTGTTAAGAGCAATACCAGTTGGAACACATCAGTATGAGAAATTCACTACGCCGACTGAATTGACGTTTTTACTGGAGAGAAGTATGTATTGTGCAAGCATATTAATATACTACATACAACCAGAATGTTAATGTCGTTTGGGACTCGTCGGTTTTCTCGTTGTCTGAAGATTCATATCATATGATATGAAAAAGGCAACCGATCCTCTGTTTCGAGTTCCGACCGAAGTTCGTAAGGTAAACGTACAAGTGCTCGTCACTGTCCCAATAATTGCCATCTTTTATTTTATGTCATTAGCAAAGCAATAGAGGTGACAGCGGGGTGTCATCTATTGGGTATTCGCGTGTCGAGCACTCGGACGTTTACCTTACCCTAAGTACAGGCACCAGCATTAATATCTGACACGTCCGGCCCTAGAAATAGAGTCGTATCATATATTTATGCACGCTGGTTGTGTCAGATATTGTTGCTGGTGACTGTACCTATATAGGTCCGTTTATACCTACAGACATTGAGCGTGCCAGACACGTGCCGTGGCAGAAATAGTTATTGGTGTCACAAGGGAGCAAAATGGTGTATTTACGGCGAGGGTGTACATTGAAGGATTCTACAATAGAATCCTGAGCGTAGCAAGGGATTATAAAGTAGAATCCTGAGCGTAATGAGGGATTCAAGTGTTAACGCCCAAGATGAAAATAATTTTGCTCCCGAGTCGCTCATACAACTTTTCACACCGAGCATTAAGAAACTTGAAAAAAAAAATTCTTTATATTATTAAAGAACAACCAGCATAGAAAATGGCATGGCTTTCCATTATCAACTTCAAAAAATGGCATTTTCAATAAAACACTTGAACAGAAAAGTTGAACTTTGCTCCCTCTCGTCAGGGAGGAAAAGTTACTTTTCTGAAGGAGAGGTGTGAAAAAGTAATATTCTCCTATACAGTGTCTATTTATGTATTTATAACTTCACTGCTTGTTTGTTTACAACTAAATCCGAAACCACTTTCGTGTTCGAATTGATTTGAAGTTTAGTCGTTTTTTTTTATTGAGAGGGAGGAAAACGAGCAAGCGGGTCATCTGATGGGAAATGATCACCACCCATGAGTACCAACTACTCAAGTCAAGTCATTTAGTCAAATTGATGGCCTATACTCACAAAATATTTTTTAAACGCAGACGACGCGCAGTTAACAGGTTTGAAACGAGATAAGATAACCCTTGAAGAATGTCCTAGTCAAATGTCCTAGTGAATGTACTAGTCACATACATTATACTGTAAGCTAACAATTATTTCAACCAGTGATTTGTTTTCGAGCTTAATTTGCCACTCACAGAATAATTATCTAAATAAATTTTCACTTTCCTACAGATGGCTGCCACGTGGAGTCTGTATTCGGGATATTTTACCATCCTTTGCAAAACAAATGGGAATGGATAACCTCGACTGCCTTTTTCTTCGCGATACAAGCTGTAAAACTGGAAGAGGAATGAACTGGACCAAATAGCGACATTTTATTTTTAGGGTTCCGTATTCCGTATAAACGTACCCATAAAGGATCACTTCGTTATCCGTCTGTCTAGACTGGAGGCTAGACCGTTTTTTTTCTTAGGAACGCGTAGAGGTATCGAGTTGAAATCTTTATCATATCGAATACTCAGGTGAAAAATGTAACTTGCGTTTGATTATAGACCTTGTTTATTTATTTTTTTAAATTGCACCAGTGCTAAGCCGGGGAGGTTGCTAATTTATTTAAATGACAGTTCTTTGGCAAGAAGTTTACTTATAAAGCCTCAGCACGCCTCAAGGAAAAGTCTGAAAGTTACAGACCCGCAAAAACAACTTTGTTTTTCTCATAATACTATGAAATACAAACTTTTTTTTTGCTTACTTTTAAAGTACGGTACTCTCAGTACGCAAGTCCGACACGCTCTTGGCTGGTTTTACTGGTCACACGTTTAACCAGATATGTATTTAGTGAGTAAGTGATAAGAATAATGAGAATATTTTTTTATTTCAATGTACCTACCTAATGTATTTAATTTAAGTTTGTATTTATTTTTTAAATGGCTCATATTTTGAAAAAAAAATAGCGTATACTTGGGTTCCGCATATTTTTTCGGCTTCGTTCTAGTGCTTGTTTACCTAGAGTAAAAAAAAATAATAATTTATTTAGTCGATGAAATACAAAAGTAATAAACTTGTAATTTTATGTTTGAAAATGGGTTTTATTTAACGATGTCCGTTATAAGTAAAAAAAAAAATGTTTTATTAAAACGCACGTAAATATAGTTAGACTGTCACACACATTTTTGACGTAAAATGCTTGAATAATGGCAACATTTTACGGGAACTTTACAAATATGGACTTTATGACATCGAAGGTAGTAGCTACTTTTTCTTGCAGCGACTTGTTGTTTGCGCTCTGGCAAGATTGGTAAGAGTATTGACATATTGTAGTGTATAACTGTTGGTGGTTAGAAGTGAGTGATTGCCTTAGGTTTTTAGTAGAAAGGTTGCCTGGAAGAGATCGCTCTTAAGCGATAAGGCCGCCTATTGCTCACCTTGTAATTTTTCTTTTTCCGTGTATCTGTTTTCTGTATCGCTTACTATGTCTGGTGTACAATAAAGAGTCTTATAAAGAGTCTTTGTATTGTATTGTATTGTATTGTTGACCTTGAGCATTCTACTGTTACTGGTTATTATAATACTATTGGATTTTTTACTCAGCGCTCTGATTAACGGCTTTGGTTTCGGCCATTAACCTACACATTATGAAGGCAATAACATACCGCGTTTTTCTTTCCATAGAGCAGACAACTCTCTTGCGTATCACTTTTATATCGAAATAAACCCGCGTCGACGGTGCGTTTCAGAAATGCGGTATGTAAGACTCCGTTTCCACCAGAGATGTGGGAGGAATGTGTTTTTCATGAACCAATGGAAGCGCTTCATTTCCCTAGCCTTAGCCTCGCTCCGCTTAGCTGTTTCCACTAGAGATGTGCTGTGCGAGGATAGGTAAATGGAGCGTTTCTATTCATGAAAAACATTCCTCGCACATCTCTGGTGGGAACGCAGCCTAAAGCCCCTTACCTTAGGTACACCACATTTACACGGAGGCTTTATATGCCTCTCTATAGAGTTGTGTCTTTAAAAATATTGTTTTAATTTACATTGTCTATTACTAAGAAAACTTGAATTTGACAGACTTTCACGTGTCATGATCATGCTTATGTATGTACTTGTAATCAGATAACAAAATTATGAATAGTGTTAAACACTGCTATGTGAAGTGATACAACTGAGCAATATGATGTTGAAGAGACTTCTAAAGGTGCCTACGACATTATTCAAAAAGGATGTGATTTCGTTTGTTATAATTCGTCGACACGATTTAGGTGGTAAGTACACCAGAGTATCTTCTGTAATTATCATTATTTTGTTGAGTGTACAGGCACCTGCATTTATATCTCTGCCACAGCGGAGCGTGCAAAAATGCCTGACACATCCTACCGGCCCTAGAAAATAGAGTCGTCTCAGATATTAATGCATGTACCTACGCTTTGTTGTATTGTGTCAGATATTGGTGCTGGAGACTGTACAAAAGTGAGCAGCTACTTTTGATTCTTTCTATACTAGTGTTCTATTCGTATTATTATTATGAAGAATCATGCGAAATCTTCAGTTCGGTATAAAATTAAAATAGAGACGGTTAAAGGTAAACCAAAAATATACGACTATTGTCAAGAGGGCGCTATTGTTCTTATTTATATGGCAATAAGTAGTTCAGTATAGTCGGAACAATGCGAATTGGTCACTCGTTTTGACTTACTTTCATTCGCCGTCGTCAAAATCGGATTTCAAATATTCGGTGTCCATAGGGCAATTAGCTTCAAATTCAGATTCAGAAAGTGACTTAATAGGAATCCCTTTCAGAGTCAGACATGTCACGGTGTCAGAGCCAACTTCAATCTCGAACTTTTTTTTATTTATGTTTATTTATAATTTCACAAAACTTAAACTTACAGGTAAATATGCCCAATGCGATAGACAAGTCAGATAATCTTGAAATAGCTAGCCACACAATTTGTCAATACTTTACATAATAAATTATTTAATTAAATCAATAAATGTCAATAAAAATACATTAAAATTAAAAATTCATTAAAAAAACACATCAAAACATTACTTTAAACCATGACAATTACAATAAGCTATTAACAATAGTAAATAATAACTTGTTAAAATCATAATTAAAATAAGTCAAACATTAAATTAAAATAGTAAGTAATAAAATTTCAAAATTTCATTATTACATGCAACATAATAAAAACATAGTAGCCCTTACGAAGTCATTCAGGGAGCGCGTAAATATGTCCAAATGTTGCGCAACTGTATTAATAGTGCGAATAGCCCTCGTCAGCGGCGCCTCCCGCGCGGCAGGCACCGCCAGCAGCGGCGGCCGGCGGCGGTGCCACACGTACCGGTCCGGCGCGTACAGCGACACGGCACGCAGCACTCCGGGGTTACACAACTTGTCCACATGGATATCAATTATATGATCTGATTTCCTATAAGTAGCAGTTTTCTATTTTGATTACATGGTCGCAACAGCTCTTCCAAGTATTACCAGTAACCTACCAGTTATTCCTTGAAAATATAAATCGTTATTTCCAACATATGTGTATTTCGCATATGTGTATTATTTATATTATTTATGTTGATTAGACGTAAATAGATACCTCAAAACTATCTTACGTATCATCACACAGTGTCACAGAGGTCAAAATCGTCTAATTGTATCTTCTTTTTTATTTTCGGTTCGTTTTTCTTTGGCGGCCTAAAACCTGAGGACCTTCTTTCGTAATTCGCTTAAGAGGCGACCTACGCCAGTCACTGCTATTTTTAAACAGACGTGGTATAAAATTGGTGTACTTCGTGGCAATAAAAAAAATATTACGATAATCTTGATCGTATTCCTGAGTTAGTCGTTGCTTTCAAAACACGATTAAACTAATTTGGCTCGATAGATTTTATTGCCAAAGTGAGCTCTTACTTTGATTTAGAAACCAAAAATACTCCGTTATTTATAAAGACACTATAATCAAATTACTAAGTCTGATTTACAAACAAAACGTAATAATAATATCTGTCGTGTTATTTCTTAAATCTAAATCGTAATTTCTTTGCATTTATTTTATTTCCAAATTTTTGATGAGCAAAGACTTACGCCACGCCGACGACATATTGCTTCTCTGTCACTTCAACGCAGAGAAACAGTGAGCGCTTAGGTGCTCTGCCTGATTGACCTGCGTCGCTTTTCTCCACAAAATTCATTTACGAAAAAAAACTTTTACATTTACACTTCTTTCATAACACTCAATCTATGAGTAAGGAAATTATTATTAAATTACGTTATCACTGTATTTTGGGTATTTAAGGTGTTTTAGGATAGTCAACACCGAGAAATAAATTAAATAAAGCACAAAAAAAACAAGAAGCCCTCATACTCGTACAATGACAGACAACATGTCAGAAGATGTCAGAAGTTGTAAAGTAAGTGTGTTGTTTATTACAAGAATTAGGTAAGTACAGAAAAATTGGTTAGTAGTCTAAATAGTTTTATTGGCTCCATATTTTGTCTATTACTTATAAACTGATAACTACCATAGTAGGAATATAGGACATGTGTTCAAACTTAATACGTGTCTGGTACGAGTATATAGCCTACCCAACGAAGACCAAAAACTGCCTCTCCGGGGAAATCTCGCGTATAAGTCAATTTTGGCATAGTTGTAGGGGATGGTGTTTAAGACCACATACTAAAAGTAGGTACTGATGGGTGGGGGTAGAGCTAACGGGTGGGGAGGAGTTTGTGTAAAAGTCCCATTTAGTTTTTCGTAAATAACTCGTAAACCACAGCAAAAAATGTTCTAAAACATAAGTAATCTACATAAAATTCTCTACAAAAAAAATCTAAACATTTTTTTTAAGTATGGCGATGGATGGATGTTTGTTACTCTTTCACGTAGAAACTACTGAACGGATTTGCATGAAATTTGCCATACAGGTAATAAATACCCTGGATTAACATGTTCTACAGTAAAAAAACGCACTGAGGTCTCTGAACCAGATGATGATACATCTACACTACACAAGCACTATTTTAGTACAGTAAGTACCTACATTATTTTGAGACACCCACTAAATAACATGACTTATATAAAACAAATATTTACTTTATTAATCGTTGGGCAAAGTAACTTATTGATTGAATTTTATAACGGGCAAAGTTATTTAGACAACATTGCCCACATGCGTTATAATAGTAGAAAAAGTTCTCACTTACAGGTTCAAATACTGCACTTTGTGCTTTTTGTATTAGTGTTAATAAAATATCCTTCTTTCTTTCTTTATACGTAATTTCTCCACTCTTGGAACTCCAGTTTTATAAATCTAAAGTACAATTAAAATAGTAAATAATTTATTAATTCAGACAAAGTGATTGCATTTAGTCGTTAGGTAACAGTTCATAGTTTGGTTTTTCTAGTAAGCCGTCCCTTTTATCAAATGGGCACAGTTTTTTCTGCGAGTACTCGTATCTCCAAGAATATTTATGTTGAGTATGAATATCCTACTTGTGTCAGTTCTTGACTTTTGTTTTTTTAATGTATTTATTATCAGTATGTAATCAAGCGATTTGTTTCAAATTTTAAAGTTGTTCTTTATATAGATTTACATCGCCACTCAAAAATCATATAAATTTAAAAAAAATACCAAATAAAAAGACACATTTCTTTTATTTGGTTTTGAAGTAGTGACACCTCTAACTTTTTTTCTAAGAATTAACCATACATTGACCTACTACTTGCCGAAATATCAAAGTTTTGTAGGTGGTACTTCCTATTAAAAATAAGGGACATACGTGGCCTAGTTCTGTATTCAATCGGTGTTTTTAGTGTCATATACAAACTGTTGTTGTTATAATTTGTTATTGGTTATTAGCGTTTAACTCATAAATATGATAAAATTATTAGAAAACTCAAACATAATATAGAGGTGTTTGTATACATACGACATTGATAGAACACTGATTGAATACAAATTGCTGATTTTTGACAGGACCCCCTGTCCCCTGTTTGGAGTAACGCCTGGAAAATTTTGATATTTAGGCAAGCAGGCGAGAAAAAATCTAGAAGTTGACACCTCTGTCATGCTGAGGATGCTGGTCTCTTTTTCTGGTTTTTCTGTGCATCTATATTTCAGTTTGTATTTTCCTACCGACTATGGCCTTGTTGTAACAGGATCATAGCGGGTAATATTTGGAATTGGAACTAATATTGACACAAAAGTACATTGTGCATTAAGGGCTGTAAAAAGGGGATTATTAACGAGAGTCTATTAGAAGCCTGAGCTTAACTGACTTCAGAAAAAAGGAGGAGGTTATCAATTCGGTTGTATTTTTTATGTTGGTTCTGAATTTTGGGCAAAAAACCGTCAACTTTGCCTTAGGGCCATTTTCTTATAAAATCGATTGTCACGAATGAGTATTTTTTGTTCAATAAAGGGCTTATATAACTCTCTATTGTACATAAAACATATAAAAATAACAGTTATCAGAGCAAAGTACAATGTTTATTTTGTGTTTATTAAAATTTAAGTTTGTAAACGTAAGTGCTTTATAAAATTATAAACGTGGGTAATTTTACTCAATATAATGTCCACTTGTGATTGAAAAAATTGCCCGCCAGGCAATGTTATGTCCTTTGAATGTTTTATCCGACTGTACGAAGCAAATGAGGTTTTTGGTTTTCAAATAAAAAATCGATATCTGCAAATGGATCCATATTTTAGTGTATACCTACCTAAATGAGTATAGGTATTATAAGTTATCTTCAGTTTTGTCTACATTTTGAGAAATATATCTTGCTTAATTTTTAATATTTTGATATAGGTATTTCTCTAGCAAGAAATTACTAATACACTTTTAGAAATGTAGGTGTATTTCATAGGCCATAGTTAAATTAAAGTGTACCTAAGAAAATAAAAGTAAGGTGAACTTTAGTATTGTGTCACCCGAAAGACGTCCACTGCTGGACATAATAGGCCTCTCCCAAGGCTCTCCACTCAGACCGGAGTACAATAAAGAGTCATTGTATTGTATTGGAATGCAGCTTTGAAAATACTCATAATAACCGAATTTTCACATTTTTCGTAATTTTGGCGATTTTCAAGTTAATAAAAACGAATTACCTAAGTACCTAAGTACATAAAATTGAATCAGTTTGAACGTGGGAAATTGTAACGTCATAGCCTTGTCATAGCAGTCAGTATATGACGTATTCAATACAAACTCCATAACAAACGATCGTTTTGACATTTCTGATAAACTTTAGCGGTACCGTATTTCGCCGCGCTGCGCGCGAAAACGCGTCGCTGTCAGATAACGCCTACGAACAAATCGCGGTTGCACGCGATCTATCTCAGAGGGGTCGCGGGGGTGAGGTACAAAACCGCTCGCGCAGTTTGGCGTGGGTGGACTCTTAATCGATGACTCCGATATACCTACCTAGAAAGTTTATTAATAACTATAATTACTGCTTATTTTATATAACGGGTCAACACCAGAACCGATTTGTGATAACCAGACTACAATGACATCTTGACTTGTCTACAACGTTTACCTGTTATAGCTCTAATGTTAATTTGGAAAGGTTTTGTAGTGAAATAGTTTCATTCCCCAAGCTTTTTTTTTTCAGTAGTTTATTATAAACATTATTTACAATGATCCGTTGTTGACTACGAATCGTTTTGGGCATTTTTGTTATTGTTCAAAGAAACCGCCAGTGACACTGACAATCATTAAAATTATTGCCAGTGTAAGAAATTAGTTCCAATAAAATTCCGCAACATGGCGAATAGTCATATATTTCTGGTCAGGCTTTATATCACTGTGTGGCAACTTGTCCTACTCGGGTAAGACAACCTTAGTACAAGAATGGAGCAGACTAAAAATTATTTAATTTCTAGTTCTCGACGACAGCCTTCGCTACATAGCAGTCAAACCGTCTGCGTCCATCTCGGTACTGCGCCAGAAAGTGTGGCATATACTCGACCTGCCTGACTTCTGTGAAGAGATAATTGTCCTCAAATCTGGTGACGTGGAGATACCACTTACGGAGCTACGCAAAGGGAATAGTCCTCACAGACCTTTCATTTTAGAAGTGTGGTTACCTGTGGCTATGCAATGTAAGGACTTGCTACAACTATGTATACAGGATGGCCTATTTAGATCGGTCGGAATGGGAAAGTCTGAAATTATAATAAGTATGAATGCAGTTTTTCTTGTTACCTACTAAAATCGATGACATGGTTCCTAAAAACAGGATCTTCGTATTAAGATTGTTTTTTTTTGGAATCTTTTTGTATTTTTTATTTCAATTCCAATTTTTTTTTGGATCTTCGTATGTCTTTTAGTTTTAGACTTTCCCATACCATGTAAACCCATACTATCTAAATGGGCCACCCTGTATAGGCTACCTGGTTCAATCAACTTTTAAGTGTATGTTATTCCGGCCCGTAACCCAGGAGGCATCAGTGATACACTGTTTTAGAAAAATGTTTGCAATGTATACTACTAGCATGCTTACGGAGCCATGAAAGAATTGCCTTAAAACTGTCACAACTTTTAGTGGATTTGTACCCCATTAAATCATACTTTTAATTAGTAACTCAGGACACGTTACCATGGCAACAAGCTACACTAAAAAGTTGATCCGCCTACCTATATCTGGAGTATAATAGAAATGTCCCTGAGCCACAGTAAAACGTCACGAATTGTCCAATTTGCAAGTGCAAGTAAACACGTAACTTATATTTATACTTGCATCAACGTTTCAGCGACGCTACAGCGGTCACGCCGAATACAGTAGATATCAGTAGAAATTTCAAATAAATAATAATCAATTTCTGATTCAGCATCCACAAAAATCAATAACATAATGCTCACGATGGGAAATGAACAGCGCGCTTCCGAGCCCACAGCACCTGTTGTGTATGAACAGAAAGTCCACCAAGATTACATGGAAAAGGAATCATGTAAGCATTGAGTATACTTACCTTCTAAAGATTTTACTTCGGAATAGGATATTGAACACCACACCACCAATCTATCAATCAACTGACGTAGTTAGGTACAGTCAAGGACGTAAGTATAGGTATAACAGGTACGAGTATGTTATTACTGATTTAGGCCGCGTTTCCGCAGGCAAGAAGCACAAGTGCCTCATGGCCAGTGATGTAAAAAAATCACCCTTAATAAGGCCCTATTTATTGGAGCATACTGCCACAGAATCAAAAGCAGCTATCGAATACATACCTGACAAAGAATATTTTTAAAGCTAGTCGTATTTTCAATAATTACAATGGAAATTGTGAAGTATTATGATATTAATAAGGTTCAGTTTCCAACTCAATGCAAGTGGTCGCTAAATCGCTTCTACCTTTTAAGGGTTAATCTTCTCCTTAGTTAATCTTTGTTTTTTTTTTGTATTTATTCATGAACCACATTTAGATAACCAATGAAATTATTATGGGGACGTTACATTGGGGATATAACGGTACTATGGGGATGTATCAAAAGAACGATGCACATTGCTTCGGGGCAGGGAACCTGTAATATATGTACTAACTATTTTCTACCTTCGACGTGATCGAAAATATATAACTTCGCAGCAATGCAGCGTTCATGTCTTACAAGCCCCGTAAAACACTCCAACTCCAAAACGTCAACTAACCTACTGGTAATAACCAATAGGTATGTACATGTATATAATGTTTGGAACTAAATCTGTTTACAGCCCGAACAACCTCGGCAATGACAGTTATGAACAAGTTACGCGGCAACTGCACGAATAATACGTTTATGCCGGATTACAAGAAGCCAGATCTTTCTTGCCGCATGTCGACTTCGTCTCTATTTTTCAAACTACAAGGCCGCAAGAGCAGAGACAATTTCACCAACATCTTATTAAAAATTCAAAACGACCTCTCGATGCTGAGCAACAAATTGTCCAATTTGGAAAGTAAAATTCCTACTTAGTAGCTAACGTATCTAGTGTCTTGTTGTTTTTGATAAATTGTCTTAATAAAAATCTTTGTTTATGGAAAATAATTTATTTTTATAACTTAACATTCGCCTATGTCACTTGTGAAACTATTCACAGAATAAGTATAAGAATAGCCATATAAAATTTGAGCTCATTAGATTTCTTATTTACAATTAATTACACTATTTACAGTGTATTCACAAAAGATCAGAGGCTTGATGCACTTTAAATACAGGACAATCAAATCAGTGAAAGGCGATATACAGACCAACAATATTGACCAATATCTTAGCATGCAAGCCAACAGTGGATATTGAGGTACAGAGGTTATTATAGAAGACTACTAATGACTAGGAATGATATATGCTTCTTTGCCATCATAAAAAACCATAGCTAAACATTGTAGTATGTATAAAAAATATAATTTATGTACTTTCTAGTATGACGTAGGTCACTATACACTTTACAAACTTTATCAGTATTTCATTCAAACAATCTCTACATGGTCTCTTCGAGGTATTTGATGAAATTAAGTTGCTATTGCACACAACTCTCTAATAATTAAATAAATACTTACACTACATCTAAATATAATCGAGAGTAAAACATGTATAGAGTATTCAAAAAATTTGTACCTAAATTAGACCTCGGTATGGCAAAGGCGAGACGACAAACATAATTGATTTAACCCATCGTATGCGGGATCGGTTTCACAATTTGACACCTCAATTGCGGCCGCATTCGGAATCGGTGTAAATTATTTTTGACCTATGTTTTACAGCAGTAAAGTAGAAATTTTAGTAAAATGTGAACATACTATGCATATACTATGTATATGGTAGCTTTGGAACGGATACGTGCTAACGCAATAAATGAACTGGCGCGGATCCGTGTCTATACATACGAGGGGTTAAAATGTCTAAAACAGTAATACCAACACCAACAAGCAAACTTGGACTTTCGTTGTCAAGTTTTAAAAATAAATAATAAACATGCAGCTACACTGCAACAGAAGTACGGTTTAGGTATTTGGTGATTTCTCAGATTTATCTATTCACTGTACCTACTAACTAAAGTTTTGGTTGGCCAATCTAATCTTCACGTCTTTACCAAATGGTATCTTCACGTTGTCTATTATACTAAGATATGCAGCGTACAAGTACAGTATCACTACTGACCACGCAAATTTCAAGCTGATGTATTGTCTTTTCCACAATGAAGAGGTGTCCTGAAACAAAAAAAATGTATACCTTTATAATCAAATCAACACCATCTTGATGGGTGGTCTAATCGATCTTTCTCGTCCTATACTTGGTTAATTTTGAATGGACCGGCAGCTGGTGTTTTTCCAAAATTGTTATATGTATATATATATAACCGCTGTCAGCTGCATCAATTGGCCGGAAGTCCTACTTAAATCACAAACTAATTAATAATTTCACAAACGCACTGTTTTATGTGCTAATCCAAAACTTTATGTCTATGGTTACCGCCTTACCGGGTATCGAAATATTCATTTAATTTCGACAGGTAACTAAACAGTTTCAAAAACGAACGCCTTAATTGTGACTCATTCTTCACTGAATTTATCGAATACAGTGCAACAAACATGAACAAATAAAACATAGGTACACGAACTAACCAGATTATCTTGGAAAACTTCACTTTTCACAGTTCGTCGTGAATTTCGCCGTTTGTAGGTATATTTTGTTTGTGGTTTTAAATTCTCATTTTAAGATTAAAGCACCAATCAATAATAATAATAATTAAACACTAGGAAAACATTGTGAGGAAGCTTGCACAACCTGCATGAAAAGCGTCTCACCTAGCCGAGTTAAGTCGCCTTACGGACGCACGTAAGGCCATCATCTCTGCTAACGAGCTAACTCTCTTACAGGACTGAGGAGATATCATTTGGCATTTCACTAAATGCCAGAATACATGGATTTTGTGTATGACTGCAGAAACGAAAAGGTTAAATGTACCTTATACTCTTGCCGGTACGCGCTCTCCATGCAACACCGGCTCATGACAAGGAACCCGCACATCCTATCCTGCATATGGAGTGCATATTCTATGCTGCGGATCAGGTCGTTTGTCTTCAGAACCAGCAAAGCTTGCCGGTCCACGTGCTCCAAGCACTGAGTCACGTAGTGAAGGAAATTAGGCAATTCGGTTTGGAATGTCGTTTTCTGAAAAGATAAGTTTTGTATATTTAGATAGTTTAGTTTAAAAAAATATATGACTGTCCATCGGAAGACCATTTTGCCAGTGTCTAGTGGGTCAGCCGTTGTACGGTAAAAAAAAATAAAGAAAGGGAAAAATAGGGTATAATGATGGATGAAGGATGACCCGTCAAATGTATGGATAATTGTTATTGGAAATGGTTGTTGTTAATGGAAATTAAAAGTACGCGCTAACGCAGCTTTAACGCTGTGCAACTTTTTGGTCTTCACCCAATAATCTTTAAATGCTTATAAAAATGAAGGGCATTTTGTCAGTACTTCTTGTATCTTTTAATGATAATTATGTTATGAATTATGAAACAAGAATTATTATTTCTCCTCCTAGTCGTCATAATACGGTATTTGACTATTTTGTATACGTTCTATAAATTAAAACTACACAATGCCTGTTATCGAATAGAAAAACAATTTTTAAGCTACCTTTACAAATAACAAAGTTATAAAGGTTTGAAATTCAAGATAAGACAGAGAATAGAGAAATGCGTTTGAGAAAGAGACAGGTATATAGATTTTTCAAAAAATCACTATTAATCCAATTTTCAACCGATTTAAATTTTCTCTTCGCTAAACACTATCTGTATATCTATATTTTCATAATAATATTAAGATAGGGCAAAATCAGGAGTTGTCAAATACCGTAACGTCTGTTTTCACAATTCGAACCGAACATCAATCAAGTTCAAATTTTTTTTATATCCTCAAGTGGGTCTTACGCGTAGACAATTGAGTATAGTACCGTAGTACAGTCACCAGCACCTATTTCTACGGCCGGAAGGACGTGTCAGATATTTTTGCACGCTCCGCTGTGGCAGATATTAATGCCGGTGACTGTACCTATTAGCGTGGTGAAATAGGAACGCGAACGGCCTAAACTGGCCTTAACTAACACACACAACTGACGCAATCAACGTTATTGAACTTTGTCTGTCAATTTTGTACGCATTACGTATAGCATAGGTAAATAGAACGGTAAATGAGGTGATGATTATATTGTTGGACAACGCATTAGCACATTTTATGTTTACATTGCATTAAGCTTGAGATTTCGAGAATAAATTAATAGTTCACAAGAGGGCGATTTCACTAAAATATAAAAAAATATTGTGACCAGTGGCGTGGCTAGGTAACCAAAGTACAGATTTGTCATTTATTGTTTTTTAAGTCAGAGTCGAGGGGCCCCCTGAGCTTGGGGCCCCGGGGCACTGCCCCGTCTAGCCTAGCTGATTGTGACACAGGAACAAAACCCCGACCGGATGGCCAAGTGGTTAGAGAACCTGACATGAAGCTTAAGGTCCCGGGTTTGATCCCTGGCCGAGGCAGATATTTGTATGAATAATACGAATGTTTGTTTTCGAGTCTTGGACTGTTAATATGTATTTATGTATCTATTTAAGTATATTTATCCGTTGCCTAGTATCCATAAAACAAGCTTTGCTTAGTATGGGACTAGGTCAATTGGTGTTAAAATTGTCCCCTGATATTTTAGGTACATTTGTTCTGACTGGGTGTGAAACAACATAACCAACCTCTTCAGAAGACGGCTTGGTCCTGCCAATGCCTTTCATTATGGAATCCCACGGCCTGCCGGTGACCATGCAAGCGAAGAGACCGTACAGCTCCTTCCGAATGCCCAGTGCTTCGGAGTGGACCCTCATTTCTTCGCGGTCTCGATATATAATCGAAAGCCATAGCTTCGAGTAGTGGTAGCGGAACTTATCTGTCAGGGTCTGTAAAAGAATTAGCTGCTATCAATCTGCTGCTGGACCTACCGTTTGTATTAGTACCTATTATGCTTTGGGTTCCGTACCCAAAGGGTTCCAACGGAACCCTTTTAATGACTAAATAAGAAACAAACAAGGAGATATGTGGTGCATAGGAGAAATTAGTGTCTGTACTCCTGTCCATGGTGGTGTAGCGGTATAGCACGCAGCACGGAATGCTGAGGACCTGGGTTCGATTCCCAGCGCTGGTCTCTTTTTCTGGTTTTTCTGTGCATCTATGTTTCAGTTTGTATTTTCGATGTGGATTTTACAGGTGACCGTAAAAGTAACAAAATTTGGAGTTGAAATAAAAAATACAAAAAGACTCCAAAAACCAAGCCTATTAATGAGACTTCACTATCTGTCTGTCTATCTATCTGTCTGTCCGTCCGTCTGTCACAGGGCTCTATCTCTCTTGCCGTAATAGTTAGACACTTGAAATTTTCACAAATTATGTATTACCTACTGTGGCCGCTATAACAACAAATACTAAATACAGGATAACATAAATATTTAAGGGGGCTCCCATCCCATACAACAAACGTAATTTTGTTGGCCGTTTTTTGCTTGATATTAATAACGGCAACAGGTGTACGCTTGAAATATTTAGTTGTATAATCACTTTAAAAATAAATAATTAAATTAAAATTCAATTAATATTTAAGGGGGGCTCCCATACAACAAACTAGATTTTTTTGCCGGGAACCCTTCGTGCACGAGTTAGACTCGCACTTGGCTGTTTTTTATTTATTTATTATCGTTATCGTTTGAATTTAATTATCGTTATTTTCGGGATAAAAGTATCCTGTGGTCTTAAATTATCTAAGCTATGAGGTAATCCTGAGGCCTTATTGTCTCACGCTCTGAAGTTCGCGATCCCATTCACCGTCTCTTTCTACCCTCGTCTTATGCCGTGTGACAGAAAGAAGTGGTGAAAGCGATTGTGATTCTAAGTGTGTTACGCAATAAGGCCTCAGATTACAAATTATCTGTGAGCCAAATTTTAGTGATTAATGAAACTATCTTCTGTTTCGTTTTGAATAAATCTTATTATTAGGGCAGACCAGACGTACCGGTTTTGGCCACCTTAAGCCCTTTTTTGGCCAGTTGACATTTTAAGTCATATATATAAAAAGTTATTGTATTAAAAAAATATGTTTAGTGAGTAATCAAAAGCTTATACTGAAACGTATAAAGTTTGTAATGATTTATTACTATACATTTATTTCAAACGTATATTTAAACAATAAATGGCCACAAACGGTACTTCTGCCCTATTTGTGTACATTGTTTTCCAAACTAACTTACAGAATAGTTAGGATGAAATAGTGGCCTCCTTGTAGAGACGTCCGTTATTTCACCGGGCAACGCACCGTTTTTTTTTTGCCGGATTTGCGGTGTTTTATGGCTATGTCGCCGGTCAACATTAGCTGTAAGCCATACAACACCGCAAAACCGCAAAAAAAAGGTCCGTTGTCCGGTAAAAACAACGGACAACTACAAGCGGCCTAACTTTCTATTTTCTAATACTTAACATCAGCCTCATAATAAAAATTATGAAATATTCTTTGCGTGTTTTGCACGCAAATAACTAATTAACGTCTATGTCTTAACAGAGCATCATTTATGTTATGTAGGTATAAGAAATTTTGTAAGAAATATTGCTATACAATAATATTAAATATTAAACTGGATTAGTTAAGCAATCCCTGCATTGCACAAATTGCATGTGCATGTAAAAAAAGAAAATGAAATAGCAGGATCGACTGACCTACAACACTTAAATTAAGGTCTTTGCACACTTATCAATTTCACAACACTGCGTCACCAACTCAACTCAATTTTCGGTTGAGTAGTCAATTAAGTGATCCACCCAATCTCTAGTGGACAACGTGGTGTCAACGAGTGGGCAATGCGTAGTCAACTGGGTCAGCTCGTCGGGTTGAACATACAGAGTTGCCCGCCACTCGCAAGCGCATAGTCGCCGCGCGACAAATGGATACGAGTTGACCTAAAGTGTACGACGCGTAGTCGACGCCTAGACCACGCATCGTACGCTACCTTTACATAAATTTAAAAAATTGTATCTACTGCAGGAAATACGCCATATGGCTTAAATTTTAATCATTTTATTTTGAGTCGAGTGGCTGTTGAGTTGTTAAGGTAATTTATCACCGGCGAAACGAGACGAGGCGGGGCGAGACGAGAATTGAAATTTGTATGGCGGCGGCCCGCAGCGGGCGCGCGAGAATGCATTCTCAATTCTCGCTTCCCCAGTGGAAAATCACCTTTATAGTGTGCGAAGACCTTTATTATTTAAATGAAACATGAGAAGCACTGCAGTTAATTAATAAATCAACATAAACTAAAACTTACAGCATACAAACCGTGGTCCAGTAAAAAGACGGTAACATCCTTGGCTCCAGGGTCTTTCCTCACGAGGATATTGCCTGGATGGGGGTCGCTGTGCACAAAGCCACTGATGAATATCATGTGTGAATATAAATCACCCAGCTTCCGACATAAGTCCGCTTTGTCGATTTTGTGTTTCTAAAAAAGAAGAATATTTTTTTCCTGGACTTGGCATTATTAAAAATGAATTACTAATGTGCTGTGATTTATTTGTCATATTTATCATTGTTACTGCGAGAGCTCATGTCATAGTTACTACATAATTTCTTTTTTGCGAGGGTTTCTTTGAGCGCAAAGTCGTTCACTAACACTACATCACATAACATTGTGAAAAAAAAAATCTAGAGGAGTCACTACTTCACAACAACATAAAAAAAATCTTTTTTATTTGGCATATTTTTTTTTATATACACTAGTATTAGTTTTCTGGGTGGCGATGCAAATCTATATAAAGAACATCATTTTAAAATTTGAAGCAAATCGCTTGAATACATCCCGAAAAAAAAATACATTAAAAAAACTTTTTTTTTTCCTGTGTTTGTTGAGGTTTCTCTAAGCAAGGGACATATTAAAAAAGTGGTATCTATAAAAAAATCATAAGTGAAGAACTGTTGCAAGTAGGTTCATACTCAGCATAAATATTCTTCACTATAAGAGGTACTCACAAAAAAAACCCAAGCTCATCCGATGTAAGGGCCGACTTAGTATGGAAACCCGACTTTGGCCTTTGGTATGCATTATAGTAACATTGGCGCTGTAACCAGTAGCGTGCAGTGCAGTGACGGTAGCCAGCGCCAATTCTTGCACCCGCACACACAAACCAATATCAGCAACAAGGTTGCTCACTGCACATCACTGGCCATAACTACTCAATTTCTGTTGAGGCAGTATTGTCTGACACTAACATTCATGATTCTACCCTCGTCTTATACCATGTGAGAGAAAGAAGTGGTGAAAGAACAATAAGGCTAAAATAAGGGCAATAAGGTTATGTGATGCCAGTTGGATGTCAGTGATGATAAGTATAGCAAACTTTGTATACACTAACTACATGGTGTTTCATCCGAAGACTGATGAACTGATGCTTCTCTCACCTTCCGGATTGCCTTATATGGATGTTATACAAGAACATAGTGTGAGGTAGTTACAGAAAAGAAAGCATGTTTTTTTGTGCGTAGTTTTTGGGGAGTATAGTCAACAAGAAATCTGTTTACCACCTTTAGGTTCAATATATTAAAATTATTAAAACATCAAAGGCTATTTTGACTTGTCTTATGAGTCAAAGTGACAATCGCCTTATTATTTTTATTCTGATGAAGAAACTGTCATGATAAACGTAATACATTGGGTATACTTACATCAATATATTTTACATCATTAACTTGTCCACCATGTACATACTCCATAACAAGAACTCTCTCAGTACTGTAGTCCCAAAATATCTTTGGTACTCTCAGCCAGGAATAATTTGTAAACATTTTAGCCACTTTCTCAGCATTCCTCCCTTCTTGCAGGAAATCCAGCTCTTTCATAATATTTTTCCTGGTTTCATCTATGAGCCATTGCATTTGGAACTCGGGGAATATCTTTGCCATGGCCTTGAGAACAAGTTCCATCCATGTTATGTCTATTTGGATATTCTTACGTACAAAATGGTGCTGGACTTTGACTGCAACTTCTGTACCATCTTTCAATTTGGCTCTATGTACTTGAGCTAGAGAAGCAGTACCCAATGGCTCAGTATCAAATTCACTAAACAAATTGTTAGGCTAGAAAAAAAAAATTACAGCATCAACAGAATCATCCACTTATGCAGAGGAATAAAATGAGAGAAAATCAAGGAAATCAAAATAGACTATTTTGTACACACATTTTTAGTACACTTTTTATGGTATGTTTTCATATTTGTCTTGTTTTTACATTATTGAAACTTTTCTTAGATTGGTACTAAGTCAAGTGGAATAAACTGCCCTAAAATCCATAAAACATTTTGTTTTGTTGTTGTGATTTTTTTCGAGCCTTAAGTAGTATTAAAGGGCTGTTTCACCATCCATTGATTGGTCTTAACTGACAGTTAAATGTGATGCCGTCACAGTCTATTCGAACAAAACAAATCCATCAGTTAAGATGAAACAATGGATGGTGAAACAACCCCTGTGTGTTACTATGCTATATATTTTAATTATCAGTAAAACAAGAGACAAGTACATGAACTGCTTAATCTCATACTATTAAAAAATTATAGTAGATTTCACCTGCTGAATTTTATTTATATGAATCAACCTAAGTAATACTTACATCTTCATTTAGGTCTTCTTTAATGACTTTGTACAACTCTTCCACAGAGTTTTGAGGTGCATCTTTATGCAGAACCCGCATTGTGGTTACATACTCATTTGGTAGTAAGTAGTCCAACGCTCCAACATGTTGACCGACCTTAATATACGCACCTTTGTTGGCTTTACACAGTTCAAGCAATTTCTCTGCACTGATCTTATGAGCTTCACTTTTCACTTCAAGGTACTCGCTTGAATTCGTATCCCAGTCTTTACTGTATAACATTGTTTTATAGGTCCTTCCAATATCTATAGCTGTGACTGCTGTTCTCGTGATCCTGACTAAGGTTGAGGCGTTATAATCGTATTTCGCAGCATACGCAGTACCACCGATTGCTACACCGCTTACCACTCCGTATTTGACTGCACGAGAAAAATATTTTCGAAGCATCTTTATAAAAAGTTAATTAATATTTTTAAACTATCATGATCCCAGTTTTCTTATTCGTTCACGACGAAATAATTAGAAATCTACACGCAACACACTACGGATCGCAAACGGACTAGGAAGGAATGATCATGATCATGATGGATGTGTCAATTCAATGTCAAACAGCGACAGTGACGTCTTGGTGACGTCTAGCACAGAATGGGTTAGTTCCACTAAACGTCCGCAACGACTGTGACGTGACGCCCTCAATATCGTTCGTTTCCAATCGCTCCACCAAAAACCCGTGGTCGTCGCGAGCGATCGTTCGACGTAATGCTGGCACTTCACTTGGCATATTCGCAGAAATATTTGCGTGTGTGAAAGAGATGCGCTATATCGTTGCTAGCGCGAGTGACGGAGATGTCATTAACGCAACGCGAATACGCAATACCAAGTAAAGTGTCACCACACCATAATAGATGATATTTATTGTTGGCGACCACGTCGCACCCCCGACACCCACAGAAATATAGCAAATGGTTATGTTAACGTGGGTTATGTTAACATGCAATTATTAATTTTATTTACAGTCCGTCTTTTTGTACACATACCTCACTCCTATACACTTATTATACAAATAAAAAACGCATTCGTTTCGCTTGCGACGTAAATAAAATAAAGCTTGAGCGAACGCGTCACACGGGCGATCCGAGACAGTGCGCGGCAACGCCGACAACCGCCGGCAACCACTGAATAGAAGAATACCACACTAGCTAGGGGGCCCCAGACCCCAGATATCTACTAGTATTAGTAGCGGAGAACAAAATCGCGGGAGTGAGCCGCGCCTGCCAATACCACCATAATGAAAACACCCTCTCTCTAGTGGCCTTTTGTCGAGCCATTTATATGAGAATTTGAATGGTAATGTTGGAGAAACTTAGCAGTAAAATATTTTGCATTTTATAAATATAAAATACTTACGTCTCAAAAGTATAAAAAAAAATACAAAATGTTTTTTAAGAAAGGTATATAAATTGTTATGTTAATAATGTATTTAATTTAATTTTGGTAATAATAGTTGTGTAAAGTTGTTGGCTATGTCTTTGGAACTAACCACGCCACCGATGCTCACGCCACTGGGTCGCACGTTAAGTTTTTATATTAATTTATTGTTACAAGCCTCACCAAACCAATTCTCAGTGAAGATTTTTCTTTTTTTTTATCTCGCACTATTTGAGCTACTAAATCTCTTTTATCCTCTAAAGTGTAAATCAGCAAGGCTACTACGAAATTCGAAAATCGAAGTTCGTATCGTACCGTTCCTCTCATTCTCGTATTAAGTAATATAAGAGTCGGTGGGGCGGCACGACACGAACTTCGATTTTCGAATTTCGTAGTAGCCCTACTGTATGTTGATTCAATACAGAATTTCTAAGTTTAGTAGTCTGTGCTCACAGATAACAGATGGCACTACTAAACAGGCCGAATTGAAGGAACCTGATGAACAACTCGTAATTTAAAAAAAATCATCTGTGTCATAACCTAACCTAACTTTTTGTAATGTAATTTAATTTAACTCAAATCAAACTAAAATTTTACTCTTTGCTTTGCTCATGCTGTTTGGTTGCCTATTTAGTTGGGTAAACTAAAACTAATAGTGTCTGATTTTACAGTGCTTCGAACAGAAAATGCGGAAAAAATATATTTCTGAACAAGAATTTTATATCTCTTTACATTGTCTGTAAATAAAACAATCAGTAGGCACAGTTTACTTTCACAGAAATCGTAGGATCACAGCCTTGCATTAGTGTTTTATATAAAAAAGTGCACTTTTAATTCTAAGTTCCTAAATAGTTCGTAATAAAATAACAATGGGTGATAATTTTCAAAATAAGACCATGGCGTCTGTTATGATGGACTATGACTTTAAAATAAAAACTCAAAACGAACGTTCAAAAGTCGAAGATCTCTTCGATTTCGAGGGCTGTAAAGTCGGCAGAGGGACATATGGGCACGTGTATAAAGCTAGGAGAAAAGACGGGTCAGACACGAAGGACTACGCTTTGAAGCAAATAGAAGGGACTGGGCTGTCCATGTCAGCTTGCAGGGAGATCGCCGTAAGTATTCAGTCTTAAATTAGGTTCAAATATGAACATGTGGTATAATACTACATTGCCTTAACAAGCCATGGTAGCCCAGTGGTTTGACATAGACCTAGGGCCTCTCAAGCAGAGGTTCATGGGTTCAAGTTCCGAAATTGGTTTAAATTTCGAACAACTACTCAATTAAATTAAAGGATATGAAATACAATGCATTTTATCATTTTAGATATCATGTTCATAGTAACATTTATTGCTTATGACCTACACAATCAATATCCAAATAGAATATGTAATGTTAGTTTTATTTTTCAATACAACTAGGTTTCGTTTGATACCTGAACTGAGTATATATTTTTTTTAAATATATGTATGTATGCAGTTGTCTTATCCCTTGAATCGGTGACATGGTTCCTAAAAACAGATCTTTGCGTCTTATAGTTTCAGACTTGCCCATATACTGACTAATTTAATGTACCATCAGCCAAATATGTGGTTACCACCCTAAAGTTGATAATTGTTTGCATGTCACAAAACAATAATGCCAATAAACGTATACAATACAATACAATACAAAAGCGACAAGGTACAGAATTGATCACTTATTTATGACGTTGACTGTATGATACCAACCTGTATATTATAGTGGATTGCCCAAATAACAGATACCAAGAATTTTCACACCGAACAGGATATTGACCAAATATTTAGTCAAAAATTATTCTTTAGTCCAGCCACAGTAAACATACCTTTTTTTTTATTGTGAGAGTGAGGCAAACAAGCATCATCTGATGGGAAATCAACACCACTACCCATGAGTACCAACTACTCAAGGAAAAACTATAAAACCTAAAACTTAACTATACCTAATGTGTATAATGAGGATGTGACACAGGTTACATACTGAGCACACCAGCATAGGCACCAACCAACATACTGCTGAATGCCCCATGCCAGGAGACAGATTGTAGTAACTCAAGAAAATAAAAATAAACTAAATATTCTGCTGTTGTCCTAGAATCACCAATAGTCAGTCTTATGCATGTACACTGTATATGTTAATACTTTAATGTTACCATATCGTAAACTAATTAAATCTTTTTTTTTTTCGTTTTTAGCTACTCCGTGAACTGAAACATTCAAATGTGATAAATCTGATACGAGTGTTTCTTTCACACACTGATCGCAAAGTTTGGCTGCTGTTTGACTATGCGGAACATGATCTATGGCATATCATCAAGTTCCACCGAGCAGCGAAGGCAAACAAGAAATCGGTTATGGTTCCTAAAGGCATGGTGAAGAGCTTGCTATACCAGATTTTAGATGGAATTCATTACTTACATTCCAACTGGGTATTACACAGGGACTTGGTAAGATTTATTATTTTATTTACTAGCATAACAATAGGGATGTTGACACCACCAATCAACTGACGAGACTGATAGAGTTTCAATGGCAATAGCAACTTATGATGTCATAAGTCAACGCCAACTCAATCAACTATTTATTTGTTTTAAAGCAACAAAAAATCTAATTTTACAGTAAATCGAAAATTAATCTGGTTTTCAGGGCTAAAATAAAGCATGCTTTTTACTGGAGTCGTGCCTTCAAATGATTTTTTAATGGTGTCAACATCCCTATTGCCTGCAATTTCATCTGCAAAGAAAACTATTCTATGTTCCTCGCAGGGTCTCAAACAATCTCCATACCCAATTTCATTACGATTAGTTGAATACTTTAGTTGTGGAAGTGTAACAAAAATGTCTTTAAACATGATGATAATCATCAATGATTACCCAATTAAAACATACTGTCGACTTTTCTAAGTTTTACTAAACTGTACTATACCACTTCTTTGATATGTCCCTTGTGTAGGGAAATGAGCTAGCAACCTATGAGGCTGACATGATCACCTGGAGTGTTCAAAGCATCTACAAAAATAAGAAAAAAAATAATGTATTGTAAGCTAGACGAAACAGTATTCCATAGAATTAATTTAAAAAAATTAGAACTATGCTATGCTTTTATGCATTCCTAGTCATTTTGCACACAAAGGTACCGCTTTAACTTGTTTTCCGTTCTTTAGTACTTCTACTTTTACTGGGGTTAACATATTCTACATATGTGCTAGACAGGTCTCTCACTGCTGTGCACTCAAGGGATTGTGTCACAGGAATGCATAGGTATAGTTGATTTCCAGACTGTTAGCACTGCCAGCAAGTAATATGGCATGTCACTACTACTAGTGAGTTGTGTTGGACTGTGTGTTGGACCAACTGTCTTAAAATGTTGGTATCCTTGTTGTTTCTCAGAAACCAGCTAACATCCTTGTAATGGGTGAAGGACCCGAGCGGGGCAGGGTCAAGATCGCGGACATGGGGTTTGCCCGTCTCTTCAATGCTCCATTGAAGCCTTTAGCAGACCTGGATCCAGTGGTGGTGACCTTCTGGTACAGAGCTCCGGAACTGCTCCTGGGTGCGAGGCATTACACCAAAGCCATTGGTAAAAGATATTCTACTACTCATAAAAAAATATGAAAGCATAAATATTATTGTCATTTATCTTGCCAATTTTTAGGGTTTCGTAGTCAATTAGGACCCCTTGGCGAAACTATTTTCGCCATATCTGTCCGTCTGTCTGTCCGCGGCTAAGCTCAGATACCGTTAGTACTCGAAAGCTGTAATTTGGCATGTATATACATATCAGTCACTCTGACAAAGTAGTAAAATAAAAACAACAAAAAAACTCTTTCAAATTCATAGAGGGGGTGTCAAGATGGTTCTTTGATTCAGTAATCTGTTTGTGAAATATTCAACTTTAAAGATAAATAAAATATTTTATTTCATTTCATTTAAAATTTTCTTAACGATAACAGCTAAGTTTACTTGTCAATTTTTAGTAGTTTAAGAATAAATAGCAGGCTAAGGTATAAAATATACCTAAACTTAAAAGATTCCAAACAAAATACAAAATTCATAGAAAAATATTACTACATTTTATCGTAATGGCTACGGAACCCTATCTACGCTCTTGACCGGTTTTTAAATTGTATGATAAATTCAGTTTTTTTTTATATGGTAGGGGAAAACGAGCAGGTGGTCACCTGATGGAAAGCATTCACCGCCGCCCATTTATACCCATAACATAATGTTAAAGGATCAGTGTGTACCTGATCCTTTGATAATAAAACATGGCGTCAAAAAGCGAACAGAACCAAATGTAAAGATAATAATATGTAGGTATTCATTGAGAATGTTAAGCTAAAAAAATATACATATCAGCACTGCTAAATTCGAGTTTTTTAATATTTTAAATATAAAGTAGAAAGCTGTCATGATAAATTATCAATTCTCCTCAACAACAATAATAGTAATAATAATAAAACCTTTTATTGTTTCAAATACAGGAGTTTCGATACTTCGTTTTTTGCAAATTTCGAGTTGTTAGTATTGTTAGTAATTCCTTAGTACCTACTAGTTTCCGTAGATTTGGTCAGGGACCGGACAACTCTCCGCGAGAAAAGCCTTTCAATGGGCATCCCTTAAACACGGCTAATACATTGAAAGACTTTCCAGTTTGAACTGCTAGCCCATTCATTTGACTACCCCTTACCGAAAAACTTAGCAAAAAATAAAGCTAGCCCTTTGCAATTGCTTACTGCTATTCTATATGCCTTGCAATCCCTTAACAAGGGTTACCTTTATCATTTAGCGCTTTTTATAAAGCTTTCCCTTTAGTAATGTCGTAGTTGAGCCTTGCGTGAAAGAGACAGGATTAGTATACATCTACGCTAATCACTGATGTATTAAACTGACGCTAATGTACATACAGGTAGACGATTTAAATTAGCACGCTTGTATACTAAAAGGGAAGCCCTTTATAAGGCTAACCCTTATAAGCGATATGCAAGATGTTGGTTTTGAAAGGGTATTGGGATACCGATTACTCAAATGGGTTAGCGTTTATATAAGGGCTTTAAAAGCAAAATGAAAGGGTTTCGTCGGGCAATGGGTATGGTGAGTTAAGCCTTATGCAAAACCCATACAAAACCCTTTGTGAGGGATAGCGGGCCTATCCCTGGATTTGGTCTCCTCAGCAATTGTGGTCAAATACTAAGCCATAGTTTTATTTTTGCCCTTTTACAGATATCTGGGCGATAGGATGTATCTTTGCAGAGCTACTTACATCCGAACCAATATTCCACTGCCGTCAGGAGGATATAAAGACCAGCAATCCATATCATCATGACCAGCTGGATAGGATATTCAATGTGATGGGTTTCCCACAGGAAAAGGACTGGGAAGACATAAGAAAAATGCCAGAGCATGCTACACTAGTCAAAGATTTCAAACGATCAAAGTAACTTTCCTCATTTTGTTTCATGTCTCATACACAATATATTTTAAATTGCGAAATTCTTGAGTAATTGGCTCAGTTTTAGGGCTATTTGCCTCAGCCGGCAAAAACGGAACCCGATTGTTGTCCATCTGTGTGTCAAGCCCCTTTTTCACAAGAATGTGTGTAGGTACCAATCTGATAATAATCATATCCTACTCAATATTATAAATGCGAAAGTTTGTGAGTGAGTACGTTTGTTACTCTTTCACGCTGAAACGGCTGGATAGATTTGGATGAAATTAGACAAAAGTTAGGTTATAATCTGGATTAAAACATAATTTAGTTTTTATCCCGATATTCCCACGGGATGGGGATAAAATCTCGAAACAACAACCACTGGGCTTAAGAGTCATAAAATTTGGTTTGTAGGTAGCTGGACCTCTGGAATAAGACATAGGCTACTTTTTATCCCACGGGATACGGGTAAAATCTTGAAATTCAACCGCTGGGTTTAGAGTTTTGAAATTTTGGACAGTTGCTCTTAAGACAACCTAAATGATGAAGACCATGATATAAATTTTGGGAATTCCTAGGGTAATTTTGTAAAATCCTGGAAATTCAATTGTAACTACCAGACCAATTAGTTTACGCGTGAAAAGCCGCGGGTAACCTCTAGTATTAAATAAGAATCAAGAGGTCTGCTATCCCTTGGAGCAGTGAAAAATTCAAACTTTATCTAAGTCAACACAATGAGGGCTATCGTTTTTTGTCTCACTAGATGGCGCACTGTTGCGTGAGGTTTTTAAGTATGGCTTTCAAAGTCTGTTATTACGGCGTGAAAACAAGTTTAGATTAAAAATCATATTTAATACACCTTAAACCGTACCATAAAAATATCGAGCATGCCACAGTGTTGCATAGTCCCCGTTTCGTTCGGAAAAAAGGGAGGACAAAGGTTTCCGAAAGAAAAAACTGTCTCAAAACACGGGCATTCATTGCCCCGGAACGCATATTTGCCATAATTAATTTCAGATATTGCAAAATATTCACAAAATTATTCTAATTATACATAAGCCCGCGTAGCACACCCAAAAACTATGAGTTTTGACATTTCGGAGACCTCACACTACACTAGCGCCTCTAGTGGCGAATTCATACGCGATAGCCCTCATTAAAAGATACAGTCACCAAAAAAAAATTGTTGCCATATAAATTGCCAGCGAATCAAAACTTACGAGTGTGTTTCCCGTTGCCGGAGAAACTTGAAATTTGGTATCCAGGTAGCCAAAGTCTAAAGATCGTAATTTTAATGTCCGCCTGTCAATAACACTGTAATCAATCTTAAATGAGCCCACAATGTGTGCGTTTTGCTTAGGAGCAGGGCTCTGTTAACACATATGTAATGTTGAGTCTGACAATCTTTATAAAGAAAACCAAATATACCAGAACTTTATATTTTGCTCTTAAAAAGTCTTATCCAAGCTGATTCTTGACTGAGTGTTTTTTTTTATCTTTCAGCTATCAGAATTGTTCCCTAGGCAAATATATGGACAGGCATAAGATCAAACCTGACAGCAAGGCATTTAGTCTTCTTCAACGACTTCTCCTCATGGATCCCAACAGAAGAATAACCTCGGAACAAGCAATGCAAGATCCATACTTCTCTGAAGACCCACTACCCACCCAGGTATTTTATTTTGGCTATATACCCAACCAGCAAAATCCCTCTTACAACCATCTCAAGACTAAAAATTTTCACTCTAATATTGATTTTATATCATCGTATAAGCCTGGATTTGGGCACAAATTATAAGCGTATTTATTTTAACATCGTCCTAATATCAGTCTTATTGAATACTGTTCGCATTTACAATAATCTTTACAAAACTAATTTAAGCTGCCTTAGGCTAATATCGCTTTTACGAAAGTATTTTGTAAGCCTGCATAGGCTTATATTGGTCCAACGTTAGAATCTTGTGAGCCTAAACAAGCTTATTTTGATTTTATGTACGACCACACGAAATTTTGAACATTCCGCGTGCATTATGCTCGGTGAGTGAACTGCAGCGTGGCAGAATAAAATATTGTAGTGACAAACTGAATGCAAGTATAATAATAGTAGTAATATTAATAACGTGTTTGTTATCATTGGTGGTTCTTTATGTTGCGCGGTAAGTATTTACGTTGGAAAATATTATTTACTGTAAAGTAGACCCTGTTTTACGCTTCAAATTTCATGCGCCCACTCAAATAATCAATTAAAATAGTATTTTCTATCCTCGTATATTTTTTTATTTCTATAATTGTAGTGAAAATGATGCCATTGTTATAGTTGCACTTTTCCAGCACACTATTAGACTATTGTAAGATCATTTACTCTAATATTAGCATTCTGAATACCAATGGTACGGCCATGTTGAATTAATTTAGGGTTCCTTGCTTTACCTACATAAAACATGAACTGTTTAACCTTTACCTGAGTTTATCCTAACCTGATCACTCGACTTTATAAAAACAAATATACTAAAAGTTTTTACTTTTTATTTAAGTGACAACGTTGGTGATGTAAATGGCTGAGAAGAAGATGAAAACCATAAAATCAAACAAATATTAGTAAACTGTTCACATAGGGAAATAATATAAAGAAAGTCTCAGATCGAAGGCGAGGGCTATAAACAAGCTATCTGAGGCTTTCTTTATAATTTCCCGTGGTGAGCATATGATGTTAAGCTGAATAATATCTGGAATGCACGTTAAACGTTCCAAAATATCATTCAGACTTCATTAAGCTACTATGCCAATACATTCCTATCCTAGAGACAACTCACTAATGTGTACTGTTTCTTTGTTTGTTTGAAGCAGTGTTCGTGCATCCTTTGGTAGAACATTATTTAATCTTCTGTTTAAAATACATAGCAATCCATTTACGTTTGCACGTGGTACATTAAAGTTTAACGCCCATTTTTGTAAATCACTTTTTAAGGCAAAATCTTTTTCATAATCGGTTTCGTCCTCGGTCGAAGATTAATTTTCACTGACATGATCTATGTCACAGACTGAATCTCTGTCCTCTATATCGACTTCTTGCATGAAATCAAATCCTGCAGAACCTCACCAATATTTTCTCAACACTAACTCGTCTGGTGTTTTTATGTTATGTCTGACATTTTACAAAAGCCTTTATCAAAACCATTATAAAATCAAATGAACTAATATCATTCTAATATCTTACTAAACTATTGCTATTGATCTTATAATAGCTTTAAACAAGATCAAAAAAGTATACGCTTATAATGTTCTTATGTTATGCTGATATTAGTCTGACATTCTTACAAGAGCATTTATCAGGACCATTATAAAATCAAATGAACTAATATCATTCTAATATCTTACTAAACTATTGCTATTGATCTTATAATAGCTTTAAACAAGATCAAAAAAGTATACGCTTATAACGTTCTTATGTTATGCTGATATTAGTCTAACATTCTTACAAGAGCATTTATCAGGACCATTATAAAATCAAATAAACTTAGAGAATGGTGCTATAAGAACAGATATTCTCAAGTACAATGAGTCTTCGTAAATGTTATTGTAGGAGTAAGAGGCTTATAATAGTATTATAAAATGAGCTTATATACATATATGAGACTAGGTTATAAGATAGAGAGTTCTTGAGTCTGTACTAGCTTATCTAAGGCTAATATAAGAGCAGTAACATGTTCCAAAACAATTATAAGAGCGCTATAAGCCCACCACTCTCATAAAGTGCGCAATCCAAGACTTTTTTGCTGGTTGGGTATTCAGTATAAATTTTACTGAAGTAATAGGTTCACATTAATTATTTACAGGAATTACAACTGCACTGACAGTATAATGAAATTAGCATGGAATTAATTGTGGCTTTAGAGTCCCCCCCCTTCCAAGTAGCGTGGGGGTATCTAATAAGCTTGATAACAAATCTATAACAAACTTAATACCGAAGTAGCTGATGTATTAAAATCCAAGGAGAAGAGCCTAAATCATCCACATACCTACCTAAATAAATACTACCTGTAAATTCGCATAATTTATTTCACTTTTAGGATGTATTCGCCGGATGTCCTATTCCCTATCCGAAGAGAGAATTTTTGACCGACGATGACCAAGATGACAAGAGCGATTCAAAAGCTAGACAAAATCAACAACAGCAACAGCAAAATAACGTAAGTTCCTATTTCATTAAAAAAAACCGCCCAAGAGCGTGTCGGACGTGTCGCTCGATTTTATGAAAATGTGCACTTTAAAGTTGAATATTTTCGCAAACAATCACTGAATCGTAAAATCATCTTGGCAAACCCCGTAATGGTTTTTTAATACCTATCCAACGACACCACACTATAGGATTGGATGAGAAAAAAATCAACCCACTTTCGTCTTTATGGTACTTCTAAAAAATTTTTTTTTATTGTACCATTTTGTCGGCATAGTTTACATATAACTATATTCGTGCAAAATTACAGCTTTCTAGCATTGATAGTGTCTGAGCAAAGCCGCGGACGACGGACAGACAGACAGACAGACATGGCTAAACTATAAGGGTTCCGTATTTGCCATTTTGGCTACGGAACCCTAAAAACTAAGTAAATTTATTTTCCATTCTGTCTCATCAGGTCGGTTGGGCTACTTGGGCTTGGGCTATGAATATTAACAAGTGTTCACATTTACATCATCATCTTTAGGGCTGTTTCACCATCCATTGATTAGTGTTAACTGACGGTTAAACGTGATGCCGTCTCCATCTACTCGAACAAAACAAATAGAGACGGCATCACGTTTAACCGTCAGTTAACACTAATCAATGGATGGTGAAACAGCCCCTTAGTATAAGATCCATACTAATATTATAAATGCGAAGTGTGTGTTTGTATGTTTGTCCGCTTTTCATGGCGAAACGGAGCGAAGGATTGACGTAATTTTTGTCATAGAGTAGAGATAGCTTATGGCCCAGAGTGATATAGGCTACTTTTTATCCCGAATAAATGCACAGTTCCCGAGGGAACAGTGCACGATAACCGAATTTCCACGCGGGCGAAGCCGCGGGTAAAAGCTTGTAGATCTATGAAACAACCAAGTCATAATTTTTCAACGCAAGGTGTAGGGTTAGTAGTTTAGTTAGGGCTCATTAGGGGTTGACTAGGACAGGACTTGACAACTTTTTTAAAGCATAAGCGTTATGAGCTTATGAGTCATGACCGCTAATTTTACAAGGACATGAACTAAAAACGATTAATTTGCTCACCCACGAACTTATGACAAAGCTACGTCTATGCAACAAATGTGTGTTCATGCAGAGCGTGGTGTACGGTTGTGTTTGTGTTGCTCTGATGATACACTCTGGTTGAGTTCGAAACGC
>NC_133487.1:7720838-7763057 GCF_025370935.1 Choristoneura fumiferana | reverse complement strand
AGGAGTGTTCAAAGCATCTACAAAAATAAGAAAAAAAATAATTAAATGAAATTTATTTATTTGCTTTAAATGTAGTACATTACATGATGTTCATGATTTATGAGTCTCATACATTCAAACTTTATAAGTCATGCAAATATTGAGATTTACTATATTTATAACAAAATACTACTACTACTCTAATATTTATCCATTTGTTTAGTTCCATCTAATTATAAGGAAATTTTGCAACAAAAATGTCCGTTTGATAAAAAATATTATTATTCATTATATAATATTAAATTTTCAAATATTAAATCTATATTATAATTTCGTCCAGGGTACGGTAGACTCGAACGAAATGCACATCAATTGAAGAGCGTAAAAAATTAGTCGATCGAGTCGACAACATATATCCGCAAAATTCGGATTATAGAGAATTTCGTTAAAATTCTAATGGCACTGACCAAACAAACGCGCAGTCGCCATCTTGGGTAGTTAATAAACGTTCCGTTTCATACTAGTAGCTCTTAGATACGGCTCGCCTTCAACACATCGCGTGCGTCACGCCAAAAAAGTATCCATTACAAAGAACTGTGACTCATGCGACTGTGTAAAACGAAACGATCTTATCAAAACTCAAAACTATCACCAACTACCTTCAACTATAACTATCTTCGAGTTGTTGACGTTTGTTTCGAGTCGACAACTTGTAGGTAGAAAATTCGGATTTAGCGAGTATTTTAATAAAAATGGAATAAATACTGAGTATATATAATGGCGTTGCGAAGTAAACATGTCAAAGTCATCACATCAAAGTGGCGTGAGTGTCACGTCATCACGTGTCACAGGTTTGCATTTCGTTCTCCATTGTGACCTTTTAAGGGCCCACACACGGTACGATTCGTCGATTTTCATCAGATCGATCGTACAGACGGATCGTACCTATATGGGCCCTTTAGGTTAATTTCTTTGATTATGAGACAGACATACGTAGTCGATCCAAAGTTCTGTCACTGCACATTATTTTTAAAATTAAAACATGATTTTAAGAAAATTTGATTGAATTCCATTTTTGAATGTTTGTCAATTATTTTAAAACAATAAACAGTCATTCGCTGCAATTTCTCACGATGGAGTGGACGTTGAAAGAAAACCGAATAGCTGTTTTAGCATTGCACCGCTGTGGGCACTCGCCAAGTACCATTTTCAAGTTGCTCAAAAATGTAAATATAACGCTTAGGTTTGTGTACCGTACGATTGACAGGTACAATGAAGTCTCCAGTGTTGAGGACAAGAAAATAATTGGCCGGCCTCGCTCCGTACAAACACCAGCAGTGATCAAAGCGATTAAGGCACGCATAGCAAGAAATCCTGTCCGAAAACAGAAGTTGATGGCTTTGCAGATGGGTGTCAGTGGAAAAACCGTCAAAAAGGTTTTAAACGAAGATCTTAGTCTGCGAGCATACAAAAAATAGAGTGGGCACTTACTTAATGCCCGTCTAAAACAATAAGGTTAAAAGATCCCGGAAGTTGTTAAAGCGGTACGCGAAAAATCGACACCGTGATATCCTCTTTACAGACGAAAAGATTTTCGATATTGAAGAGAAGTACAATAAACATACATGATAGAGTGTACGCTAGGAGCTCTGAAGAGTATTCTCTGATCTTATTACGGCCAACTGAGGTTCATTTTTGCGAAAAAGGGGGTCAAAATCAGTGCGAAAGTGTACCAAGAGACGGTTTTGGATAAGCATGTCAAAGATCTGCCCAAACAGCTATTTCAGGTCATCATTTTGGGTTCAGCAGATTCGCGCCAGCACACAAAGCCAAGACCACTCGAGCCTGGTTTGGCCGTCAAAAAATCGACTTTATAAGACACGAAGATTGGCCTTCCTCCAGTCGAACTTAATCTCTTGGACTTTAAAATTTGGCAGGTCTTAGAGGGGAAGGTCTGTGCTAAACCCCATAAAAATTTTGGAGACTGAAGTCATCTTTAAGAAAAGCAGTCGCTGAAATAGACATGAAAATGGTGCGTGCTGCGATAGACGACTGGCTGCGCCGATTAAGGGCCTGTAATTAAAAACAAAGGAAGTCATTTTGAATAATTTAAAGTACTTAAAGTACTTTAAATTGGTATATAATTTATTAAAAACTGATTGGTACTTTTGTTTTTATCATTATTTTCATTTGTGACAGAACTTTGGGACTACGTAGTTATTTGGGCAAATAAGATTTAGAGAAATATCTACTGGTGAATACCGATACGTAGGTTAGCCGTTAACTTAGATGAAATGATTGGTCTCGCGCGCTCGCTCGACTAGATACCGCGCTAACTAAAAACAAAACGTTCGTGAATGCGGCAACTCAATATGAAGTGTGCGTAAGAACGTGTAAGACAATTTGCAAGGATGCTAGTGTGCGTGACGAATTGTGTTGCCAGCTGCTCCACTGTTACCCGAATTATTGGAAAATAAATTATTCTGTGGTCTATTAAGTTACTGGTTACAAATGTATCTTGGAAATACTTAGAAATTAAGAAGTAATTAAGAGTGAATGTATTAATATGTTTGTGTATAGGTTAGGCGTAGGTTTCTTCTTTAAAAAAATGGTAGGTATGATGTAGGTATGTCGGCGGCCGATCGTAAAATCCGCCAGATCACGAAATTCCTAGGCATATCGTGAAACGCCGCCATTTCATGATATGCCTAAACGTTGGCCAGGCATATCACGATGTGCCTGAGAAATAATTACGGCAGATCGATTAGAGCAACGCATTCGTCGATATTCCTAGCTCTATACCGGCACATCGTAAAATAGTTTCTTTTTTGGCCACTGGTGGCGCTGCGTATGCAATGGCGGCCGTGACCAGCTGACCGGTCGTGTTTGTTAGCGCGTGAAAAATGTCGGCGTCGCAACAAAATGATCCTTAAACCGAAACTAGTGATTGAATTCAAAATAGAAGTGCAAAAGAAGCTTTTGAACATCAGCTCCGTTCTTTTTATGTGAATCAAACGGATTCTGTGCACAATATGAAAAAACCATGGATGTCTGCCCGTATTTTAGAGGTTAGTATTTTGTTGATAAATAAAGTATTCACTAGTTGTTATTTATTTATATAGAAAAAATTAGGTACGACGAGCGAAGCGAGGAGTGGTTAGTATTAATTGTGATCACGACGCACGAGCCGAGCGAGCGAAGCGAGCGTGCCGCGGCAGCGGCCGGCGAAGTGCCAGAACCGATATGGCGGCGTTTCATGATATGCCTAGGAATTCATGATCTGCCTAAACTGGCCAAATCATGAAATGGCCGGGCTTCATGATATGCCTAGGAATTTCATGAACTGTCTAAACGTCACTAGGCAAATCGCTAAACGGTGAGTTTTGAACGATATGGCGGATGTCCCTTAGCCAATTCATGAAATGGCGGCATTTCACGATATGCCTAGGAATTTCGTGACCTGGCGGATTTTACGATAGGCCGCCGACAGGTATATCAATGATCAGGCCTCACTTTTAATTAAAAAATATATATATTTAAGGACATTCAATATTTACAAATTATTACTGAAAATTCATGGACTGAGTCACCAACTAAGAAGTTTTGCGTACTTAACACGTTGCACCTATAGTTAAACCTAATATAATGTACAGGTTAATTAAGACTAAAATAAAAATATTTTTTTACAAAATATACATACATAGGTACATGCATACATACATACTTACATACATACGCTTGAAAAACATAACCCTCCTTCGGGCAGTCGGGTAAAAGTTAACATTTCAGGAAAATGGGTAGAAATACGAAAAAAAATTTTTTCGTTTCCCGTAATACCTAAGTAAATCAGCTGATCGGGCTTTTGACTGGGAAGACGAAAAATATTTTTAATTTTAAGACACATTCACCCCTTAATTAAATAGTGTCGGGTAACAATTTATACACCTTCAGTGTCTAATATCACAAAGATAAACATTAAATAATATAGAACTAGGTTATGTATATATAATAATTACGTTAGATACTTAAATAAAATAAGTTATTAAAATTTATCATCATTTAATGATGATAACAATAAAATTCAATTTATTAAAATCTCAACCGCGGGGAATTTGATTCTTGTGTACGCGGCAACACAGAATGGCGTTTAGGGTTCATGTTATTTTATTTTGCAATTTCGAAATTATACGATATTTACTGATGGTATGTGATCCCAGTGTCCTTTTTATTACTTGTAGTATTATTTTTAAACAGTTTCACTGCGAAAACTGGCATTTTACTTCGGTTTATAACCAAAATTTAACAAAAATTCGGGACACGCACATTACACACAGTTTGCAACGCGACTGACTCGCCTCGGGCTCAGGTACGCCGATTTCGGCGTACTATTTGTTGCCGCATTTGACAAGTACGCCGGCGGTATCTAGTCGAGCGAGCGCGCGAGACCAATCATTCATCTAAGGCCGTTAAAGTGTTTGTGATAATAATTAAGGCTGGGAATATACGTCAGATTTTTCGATAAGTACGACAGTCTTTACTGGCAAAAAAATTTTCAAACCTATTATTATGAGTCTACATTTTACCCGAGCGAAGCCGGGTTTTCATCTAGTTACTATTTATTATTCAATTCTCAATTAATATTTATTTATTTTTTACATATTATCCAAGAATCCCTCTGAGAGTAATAACACTTCTTGTGAAGCCAACGGAACAGTTGAGTTTTCAAGAAATTCAATGGGAGTAGTTTTATGGACTGGTAAATTATTGTAAATTCTTATGCACTGTATGAAACTATTTCTCTTTTCATTATTGTATTTATCTTAGGTAAATCTAATTTGTTAGGATACCTTGTGTTGTATGTATTTTAAGCTAGACGAAACAGTATTCCATAGAATTAATTAAAAAAAAATTAGAACTATGCTATGCTTTTATGCATTCCTAGTCATTTTGCACACAAAGGTACCGCTTTAACTTGTTTTCCGTTTTTTAGTACTTCTACTTTTACTGGGTTAACATATTCTACATATGTGCTAGACAGGTCTCTCACTGCTGTGCACTCAAGGGATTGTGTCACAGGAATGCATAGGTATATTAATAGTTGATTTCCAGACTTTTAGCACTGCCAGCAAGTAATATGGCATGTCACTACTACTAGTGAGTTGTGTTGGACTGTGTGTTGGACCAACTGTCTTAAAATGTTGGTATCCTTGTTGTTTCTCAGAAACCAGCTAACATCCTTGTAATGGGTGAAGGACCCGAGCGGGGCAGGGTCAAGATCGCGGACATGGGGTTTGCCCGTCTCTTCAATGCTCCATTGAAGCCTTTAGCAGACCTGGATCCAGTGGTGGTGACCTTCTGGTACAGAGCTCCGGAACTGCTCCTGGGTGCGAGGCATTACACCAAAGCCATTGGTAAAAGATATTCTAATCACTCATAAAAATATGAAAGCATAAATATTATTGTCATTTATCTTGCCAATTTTTAGGGTTTCGTAGTCAATTAGGACCCCTTGGCGAAACTATTTTCGCCATATCTGTCCGTCTGTCTGTCCGCGGCTAAGCTCAGATACCGTTAGTACTCGAAAGCTGTAATTTGGCATGTATATACATATCAGTCACTCTGACAAAGTAGTAAAATAAATAAAAACAAAAAAAAAAAATACTTTTACGGTACCTCCCATATACTTAAAGTGGGGGTGATTTTTTTTTCTTCGTCTGACCCTATATTGTGCGGTATCGTTGGATAGCTCTTTTAAAATCATAGAGGGGGTTGTGAAGATGGTTCTTCGATTCAGTAATCTGTTTGTGAAATATTCAACTTTAAAGATAAATAAAATATTTTATTTCATTTCATTTAAAATTTTCTTAACTTAGCACTCTCTTAACAAAAAAAAAATCATGATGGTAGTAAGTATGACAAACTTACAAGGAAAATGATAACAGCTAAGTTTACTTGACAATTTTTTGTAGTTTAAGAATAAATAGCAGCCTAAGGTATAAAATATACCTAAACTTAAAAGATTCCAAACAAAATACAAAATTCATAGAAAAATATACTACATTTTATCGTAATGGCTACGGAACCCTATAGATGCTCTTGACCGGTTTTTAAATTGTATGATAAATTCAGTTTTTTTTAATATGGTAGGGAAAAACGAGCAGGTGGTCACCTGATGGAAAGCAATCACCGCCGCCCATGGACACCCATAACATAATGTTAAAGGATCAGTGTGTACCTGATCCTTTGATAATAAAACATGGCGTCAAAAAGCGAACAGAACCAAATGTAAACATAATAATATGTAGGTATTCAATGAGAATGTTAAGCTAAAAAAATATACATGACTGCACTGCTAAATTAGAGTTTTTTAATATTTTAAATATAAAGTAGAAAGCTGTCATGATAAATTATCAATTCTCCTCAACAACAATAATAGTAATAATAATAAAACTTTTTATTGTTGCAAATACAGGAGTTTCGATACTTCGTTTTTTGCAAATTTCGAGTTGTTAGTATTGTTAGTAATTCCTTAGTACCTACTAGTTTCCGTAGATTTGGTCAGGGACCGGACAACCCTTTCCCCGAGAAAAGCCTTTCAATGGGCATTCCTTAAACACGGCTAACCCATTTCAATGGGTGGTGGGTGGATGGGCAGTTCAAACTGGAAAGTCTTTCAAGACTTTCCAGTTTGAACTGCTAGCCCATTCATTTGACTACCCTTACCGAAAAACTTAGCAAAAAATAAAGCTAGCCCTTTGCAATTGCTTACTGCTATTCTATATGCCTTACAATCCCTTAACAAGGGTTAAGGGTATTACGCTTTTTATAAAGCTTTCCCTTTAGTAATGTCATAGTTGAGCTTGCCTGAAAGCGACAGGATTAGTATACATCTACGCTAATCACTGATGTATTAAACTGACGCTAATGTACATACAGGTAGACGATTTAAATTAGCACGCTTGTATACTAAAAGGGAAGCCCTTTATAAGGCTAACCCTTATAAGCGATATGCAAGATGTTGGTTTTGAAAGGGTATTGGGATACCGATTACTCAAATGGGTTAGCGTTTATATAAGGGCTTTAAAAGCAAAATGAAAGGGTTTCGTCGGGCAATGGGTATGGTGAGTTAAGCCTTATGCAAAACCCATACAAAACCCTTTGTGAGGGATAGCGGGCCTATCCCTGGATTTGGTCTCCTCAGCAATTGTGGTCAAATATTAATATTGTTTTTTTTTTTTTTTTTTTTTTTTATACAACTGGATGGCAAACGAGCAAGTGTTTACTGGCAGATTGCCAATGTAGTAACTCAACTAAGCCATAGTTTTATTTTTGCCCTTTTACAGATATCTGGGCGATAGGATGTATCTTTGCAGAGCTACTTACATCCGAACCAATATTCCACTGCCGTCAGGAGGATATAAAGACCAGCAATCCATATCATCATGACCAGCTGGATAGGATATTCAATGTGATGGGTTTCCCACAGGAAAAGGACTGGGAAGACATAAGAAAAATGCCAGAGCATGCTACACTAGTCAAAGATTTCAAACGATCAAAGTAACTTTCCTCATTTTGTTTCATGTCTCATACACAATATATTATAAATTGCGAAATTCTTGAGTAATTGGCTCAGTTTTAGGGCTATTTGCCTCAGCCGGCAAAAACGGAACCCGATTGTTGTCCATCTGTGTGTCAAGCCCCTTTTTCACAAGAATGTGTGTAGGTACCAATCTGATAATAATCATATCCTACTAAATATTATAAATGCGAAAGTTTGTGAGTGACGTTTCTTACTCTTTCACGCTGAAACGGCTGGATAGATTTGGATGAAATTAGACAAAAGTTAGGTTATAATCTGGATTAAAACATAATTTAGTTTTTATCCCGATATTCCCACGGGATGGGGATAAAATCTCGAAACAACAACCACTGGGCTTAAGAGTCATAAAATTTGGTTTGTAGGTAGCTGGACCTCTGGAATAAGACATAGGCTACTTTTTATCCCACGGGATACGGGTAAAATCTTGAAATTTCAACCGCTGGGTTTAGAGTTTTGAAATTTTGGTCAGTTGCTCTTAAGACAACCTAAATGATGAAGACCATGATATAAATTTTGGGAATTCCCAGGGTATTTTGTAAAATCCTGGAAATTCAATTGTAACTACCAGACCAATTAGTTTACGCGTGAAAAGCCGCGGGTAACCTCTAGTATTAAATAAGAATCAAGAGGTCTGCTATCCCTTGGAGCAGTGAAAAAATCAAACTTTATCTAAGTCAACACAATGAGGGCTATCGTTTTTTGTCTCACTAGATGGCGCACTGTTGCGTGACGTTTTTAAGTATGGCTTTCAAAGTCTGTTAAGTATTACGAGCGTGAAAACAAAGTTTAGATTCAAATCATATTTAATACACCTTAAAACCGTACCATAAAAATATCGAGCATGCCACAGTGTTGCATAGTCCCCGTTTCGTTCGGAAAAAAGGGAGGACAAAGGTTTCCGAAAGACAAAACTGTCTCAAAACACGGGCATTCATTGCCCCGGAACGCATATTTGCCATAATTAATTTCAGATATTGCAAAATATTCACAAAATTATTCTAATTATAAATAAACCCGCGTAGCTCACCCAAAAACTATGAGATTTGACATTTCGGAGACCTCACGCTACACTAGCGCCTCTAGCGGCGAATTCATACGCGATAGCCCTCATTAAAATATACAGTCACCAAAAAAAATTGTTGCCATATAAATTGCCAGGGAATCAAAACTTACGAGTGTGTTTCCCGTTGCCGGAGAAACTTGAAATTTGGTATCCAGGTAGCCAAAGTCTGAAGATCGTAATTTTTAATGTCCGCCTGTCAATAACACTGTAATCGATCTTAAATGAGCCCACAATGTGTGCGTTTTGCTTAGGAGCAGGGCTCTGCTAACACATATGTAAAGTTGAGTCTGACAATCTTAATAAAGAAAACCAAATACTACCAGAACTTTATATTTTGCTCTTAAAAAGTCTTATCCAAGGCTGATTCTTGACTGAGTGTTTTTTTTATCTTTCAGCTATCAGAATTGTTCCCTAGGCAAATATATGGACAGGCATAAGATCAAACCTGACAGCAAGGCATTTAGTCTTCTTCAACGACTTCTCCTCATGGATCCCAACAGAAGAATAACCTCGGAACAAGCAATGCAAGATCCATACTTCTCTGAAGACCCACTACCCACCCAGGTATTTTATTTTGGCTATATATTTAGTATAAATATACTGAAGCATAGGTTTACATTAATTTCTTTACAGGAAATTTACAACTGCACTGACCGTATAACGAAATTAGCATGGAATTAATTGTGGCTTTAGAGACCCCCCCCCAAACTAGGGTGGGGATATCTTATAAGCTTGATAACCATTTCTATAACAAACTTGATACCGAAGTAGCCGATGTACAGTCAAGGGCAAAGATATCGACACGGCCAAAGTTGCAAAAATATGTATACACGGCCTTAACGTTAAGTGCATAAAGTCGTGTATACATATTTTTGTAAGCCTAAATCGTCCACATACCTACCTAAATAAATACTACCTATAAATTCGCATAATTCATTTCACTTTTAGGATGTATTCGCCGGATGTCCTATTCCCTATCCGAAGAGAGAATTTTTGACCGACGATGACCAAGATGACAAGAGCGATTCAAAAGCTAGACAAAATCAACAACAGCAACAGCAAAATAACGTAAGTTCCTTTTTCATTAAAAAAAACTAAGTGAAGTTATTTTCCATTCTATCTCATCAGGTCGGTTGGACACTTGGGCTTGGGCTATGAATGTTAACAAGTGTTAACATTTACATCATCATCTTTAGTATAAGATTCATACTAATCCTACTAATATTATAAATGTGAAAGTTTGTGAGTGAGTATGTTTGTTACTTCTTCACGCTGAAACGGCTGGACGGATTTGGATGAAATTTAGCAAAAAGTTAGTTTATAACCTGGATTAAGACATAGGATACTTTTTATCCCGATATTCCCAGGGGATAGGTATAAATATCTAAATAACAACCGCTGGGTTTAGAGTCATGAAATTTGGTATGTAAGTAGATGGACGTCTGGAATAACACATAGGCTACATTTTATCCCGATGTTCTCACGGGATAGGTATAAAATCTCGAACTAATAACCGCTGGGCTTAGAGTCATGAAATTTGATCATGATTTTTTTTAATGTAACGTCAATGAAAACAACAATTTAATTTGCGGGAATTTTTAGAAATCCCGGAATTTCAATTCAGCTGCTGGACCTAATGATTTACGTGTGCGAAGATTTGCGTGTGCCGGTAAACACTAGTATTATAAATGCGAAAGTGTGTGTTTGTATGTTTGTCCGACTTTCTGTCGAAACGGAGCGACGGATTGAAGTAATTTTTGTCATAGAGATAGTTTATGGGCAAGAGAGTGACATAGGCTACTTTTTATCCCTAACAAATGCACAGTTCCCGAGGGAACAGTGCGGGATAACCGAATTTCACGCGGGCGAAGCCGCGGGCAAAAGCTAGTAGGTCTATGAAACAACCAAGTCATAATTTTTCAACGCAAGGTGTAGGGTTAGTAGTTAGGGCTCACTAGGGGTTGACTAGGACTTGACAACTTTTTTAAAGCATAAGCGTTATGAGCTTATGGGTCATGACCGCTAATTTTACAAGACATGAACTAAAAACGATTAATTTGCTCACCCACGAACTTATGACAAAGCTACGTCTATGCAACAAATGTGTGTTCATGCAGAGCATGGTGTACGGTTGTGTTTGTGTTGCTCTGATGATACACTCGGGTTGAGTTCGAAACGCGTCAGTGTACGTGGTAGTGATAGTTGGGTTTGTGTGATTTGTGTTCTTTCAGTGCGGTCGTGGAGGAGCTGTATGAACACACATTTGATTGAATATTTATATGGATCTCCGCAAAGTAACGCCTGATTCAATCATTTATTTACATGACATGTTTTTGGAGGGATTGTATGTCACGATTGGGATTGTTGTCGACGATACATAGATGTCGCTAGTGCTGCTGCTTAAGTAGCATAGTAGAAATAAGCAACCTGAGATATGTATGCATAGGAAAAATTCGTGTCTAGATTCCTGTCCAGCAGTGGTGTAGGGGTTATAGCACGCAGCACGGATTGCTGAGGACCTGGGTTCGATTCCCAGTGCTGGTCTCTTTTTCTGGTTTTTCTGTGCATCCATGTCTCAGTTTGTATTTTCGGGATTGTATGTCATTACTATCTTACTCTTCGTCAGCAGCTTCTTAGTCTTAGTCAACAGTGTAACTGATAGGTGAGTTGAGTACTGTAGGTGACTAACTAATAGATGCTGGTTTCTTTATCTTGAACAAAAGACTATTAGAAAATAGTAGGTATTTTCGCGTTTCTAAAATGCGTTTACTGCGCAGGTACACACGCGTTCATAATGCATCGGTAAGCCTTATTTCCGTGCCGATAATGTACCTCGTTCACCATCCGAGCGATCGTACATTATGTGGGTACAAGTCCACATGACCAGTGTTTGGAATATGTGTCTACGGGTAGGTATACTTAGGTTTTAAATAAGTTTCTGCTTGATTAAACGACTTGCGACATGATAGAAACTTCCCTTGTTTAGTGACTACCAACGTGTTTCGAAAATTTCCATTTAAGGATTTTAAATCCAGACGACCGGATGGCCAAGTGGCTTCCAAGTGGTTTGAGAATCTGACTACGAAGCTTGAAGTCCCAGGTTCGATTCCCGGCCAGGGCAGATATTTGTATGAATAATACGAATGTTTGTTCTCGGTTCTTGGATGTTTAATATGTATTTATTTAAGTATGTTTATCCGTTGCCTAGTACCAATAGTACAAGCTTTGCTTAGTTTGGTACTAGGTCAATTTGGTGTCAAGTGTCCCATGATACTCGTAATCATTATTTTATTATTTATTAAATTTGTCAGATTCCTAACTAATACATAGTTACATAATAGATGCACATGTCAGTTTGTTTGATACGCTTTCACAGTAAGTGTACTCAACAAATCATGATGACATTTGGTACGCATATAGTTCAACAACCTGGAAAGCACATAGGATTGTTTTTATCCCGAAAAATAGCATGATTCCCGCGGTACAAAGTCGCGGACAATAGCTAGTTTTAGATAAATTCATCGTCTTAACACGGCCTATCCTGCTGCTGGGCATCGGGCTCTTCTCAGAGTGAGAGGGCATGGGCTGCAGTATCCATGCGAGCCCAGTGCGGATTGGGAACTTCACACACACACACTATTGAATTGATTCGCAGGCAGGTTACAATGTTTTCCTTCACCGCAAAGCTCTTTGTCAATATTACACGTTGAACTCCAGAAAAATCAAGAATGGCGAGCTCAAGTGTAAATCCACGATCTCCTGCTTGAGAAGCCATATGTCAAACCACTAGGCTACTACGGCTTGGATGAATTACCCCGTTTCACCATCCATTGATTAAATTTATTTGACGGATAAATGTGATGCCGTCTCTGTTTGTTTTGTTCGAATCGACGGAGACGGCATCACATTTATCCGTCAAATAAAATTACTCAATGGGTGGTGAAACAGCCCCTTAGTCTCATTAAATACTTATTGTACATACTGTTTCAGGCGCAGCAGAATCAAGTGCAAGCCAATAATCATGATCATGGAGCCAGCAATGCAAAAAGGATGAGGCTGCCAGGTAAAGCTTTTAGGGCGTATGCACACCGTTTTTTAAACGCGCCATCGTATCGATTATCGATAAAAACGCGAGTTGTACGAGTATGGCTGCTCTATGGAAAGAAAACGCGCTGGAAACAAGTCTTTCAAAAACGCACGTCGACGGCGCGTTTAAAAAACGCGGTGTGTAAAATGGCTCTTAAACTTATTTTTTCTACTCCTATACTGTAATATGTGATTTACTTAATCACGAACAGTAATATAACAACATACATAACAAGGTTCTGGAAAAGTCTATATTGTCTATTCCCCATAACAGCACTGTATCGTAATGTTGCTAAAACGATACTGAGGGCCTACTATGAAGTTCAAAAATTGAAGTTCGTATCGTACCGTCCCTCTCGCTCTCATATTAAATAGTATAAGTGTCAGACGGACCGCACGACGCGAACTTCGAGTCTGGAGTTTCGTAGTAGCCCTGCTGCAATCACTTACTTTTTTTTCTTAATTCGTACGTTCGGACACGCTAAGGTGCCAGTTACATATTTTATATGGTTTTTATACAGAAAAAAACTTTCCGAACCTACTAATCCATAGCCTGCCACCATTTAAGTAATGCGTATTTTTAACATCGACACAGGCAAATAAACGTTAATCAAAAACAAAATTTAACTTAGACATATTTTGACGTTTTCATATTTCTCACTTGTTTATTGTTGTTTACCTTCTCTTTGCGGTTGCGATACTTTTTACTAAAGTATGAAAACATTTCCAGTTTACTTTTTCTCTAATTTTGTATTTGAATTAATAAGTACCAAGTCGAAGAAAAAGTATTGTATGCAACGTTGTATAAGTAAGTCAAAAAAAGCTCGTGGCGTCTTTTTCTTACGATGTTCGCTACATAAAACTAAAGTCATAATTACCATAATAGAAATAGAGAAAATACCATCATTTAGTTCGAGAATCGAGATCACAAGTGTTTTGCATTTAGTTTTCATAAGTTTCACTTAATGGTGTTAAAAATTAAATTTTCATATTTTTTTTTTATTCTAGGACCAAGTCAAGGCAACAACGCGGGCGGCGGGGGGCAGCAAGAGTTCCACCAGCAACAGCAGATGATGTTTGGCGGACAACAGGGCGGCGGCAATCAGCAACAGGGCAATTTCCAGCAGAGATTCTAGGATATTACAGATTACAGAAGTTACTATCGCTAAGTGAAAATGAGTTGCCCACTGACTCAAATCTAGGTCAGATTGACATTGCTTTCTTTTTTTTTTTGATGGGGCGGAGGGGTTAAGGTTTCTCCAGTAGTTAGATGCCATCGATCATTAGAGCCAATTAGAACTATTCTAAATACATCAGTGATTTTTCACTTAATTGAACACACATTCACGACAGTTTTACCCTTATCCACAAAGTTTTAAAATTTGTAGTTGCGTTATTTTCTTTTGCTTTTTATAAAAAAACAAGTGACTGTTTCACTATTCCGTGCCATAAAGATTGATTATAGATATCTAAAGTAATATCTGCGCCCATCTCTAATGTAATGCTTGGCATTGAACAGGCCAATCGGAGTGCAGTAATCACCGCAGTCACGAGTTACCCCCCCCCCCCTCCTCATTCATAAACACCATATTTAATAGAAATAAATGATAAGCACCAATCTGAGTGAAAAATGCATTTTGTCAAATTGATCCCATCGTATTAGGTTTGGACTTCCTGTACGCTTATTGTCTAAGAATCGCAATTCCATTCACCATTCCTATCTATCACCATTTTACCTTTTGACAAAAAGAAATTGTGATGATTGCGATGGTGCATACGTTGAGAAATATTTTTCTTCTTAATTTCGTTTTTAATTTACTTATATGTATTTATAAATAAGGTTAAGGGGAATAATGGCTTTGAAATCATGAAATAGACAGTAGAATTTCACTGGAACTTGGCGCCGTTATCTTTGGCGTTGCGGAAAACGGTTGAAAGTCGAATATAACATGTCCGATCAACTTGTTCAATTAGTTCATGATTTCAGTCAGTGGACGCTAAGATTTAGTCGCTATGTATGGCATGATGTACCTACATGTAGGAATAATGAGGGTTAGTTGTCAGGCGAATCATCACTAGATGGCGTTGTATCGAGCGAGAGGTCCGTTTGACGTTGCAACTTTGCTGCGATTGGCTTATTTAGTTATTTGACCAATTACAAACGTGGCGCAAATGTCAAAGTTGTCTTTCTCGTTGTTAGCGTATCATTCTCTTTGTCGCTCGTGTATCTGTAATCGAAGAAATATAAGCATTCAGATGCGAGTGCTAAGGAAAAATGACAAGAAGAAATGAGGAAATTTATTGCCAGACGGCAGATTTCGTCTATGTCGTAAATACCTCATTACACTCGGTAGCAGGGAGGTGCATTGTCAAATATACCAAATAAATAATGCCAAATCACATCATTTTACTTTCTTAGCTATTTCTAACACCATTTTTTTAAAGTTGACCGTATTATGTTTGACGGCTAGCCGAGTTAATTTTTGTATGTCTGGTTTTTTTGAATGATAACAAGCATTTTAATCCGTTAAGGTTTCTGTAAACGGTAACTCTTCCATTCGGCATTTAATTTAGAATACACGCTGTATACTTATCTAAATTAAAACAAATAATGTAATGTTTCGTTAGCGAGAGTTAATTAGTTGACCTTGGAACCATATAGCTTCATCTCTAACCTATTTTAGACTTTTTTTAAACGAATATATTTTCGGGTTGCCTAGTTATTTTATGCCCAGTTTCAAAAGTTATTGCACGGATGGGACCGTCGTTGCATAACAATGTTTTTTGCTGGTGGTACTAAATTGCACTTACTTGACCGACTTGCACTGTCAAAGGTAGCTACTCGTACGTTAGCGAAGTGCTATCCTGCTAAGAGGATGCAATATTAGCACGGATATATATATATATATATACTACTTCACTGCAAGGTATTAAGATATACTAAAATTAAATCAGAGTACCGTATCCGTGCTAATATTGCATCCTCTTAGCCGGATAGCACATATATACTTAAAGATTAAGCAACATATTCGATCATTGCATTGATCATGACTAAAAAACATAAATAAATATATTAAAATTGACATGACCTTGTCGTTACTGCAAGTATGAAGTACCAATTTTCAACACAATCAAAACTTGTACATATAAAAATACCTAATAAATAATATTGATATTAATTGTATATTTGTGAGTGTATAAAGAAAAGAACAATTAATCATTTTTGTAGTTATAAGCATAAATCTCAAATACAGACAGACTGAAATAATATTGTAAAAATATTTTAATTTAATGATGTAAATTTCAAAAGAGTGTCACTGAGAGTACGCTGGAATTTTACGCTGTCATATAAAAATCTATTATTTCTTCTGTATATCTACCCTCGTCTTTGCCTTATTTTAGTTTTTTTTTTTAACATTGGTTTACTGCTATAGCTTTAACTGTACCTAATTGAAATTTTTATCTTATTCCAAGTGCACTTTTTTGAAATTGCCTATCAAATCATAAATAATTATTTGAATAAAATACATCTAGAATTAAAGTTGTCTTCTTTTTATTTTTCAATAACTTACGGTTTTGTTCCAACAAAACACTAATTACTTAGTATACACATGTATATTTCATTAACACTAATAAACCATACAAACTCAAATTGACTATTTATAATTGGACGGATTCATTAAATTAATTATTCTGCAAGTTTGCAATTTCATAAAAAAAAACTGTTATTTTAAGGCACAGGTACTTAAATTAAAGCACATCTTTTTCGTGAATACAGACGGTAGGCGTACACATGTACACATTAAGATTTATATCACTCATCCAGTAGAATAATAACATGTTTACAAGAAAAAAAGTTCAAGATTTTAAATTTACGACTTGATATCTTTAAATCACTTTTTTATGTAAGTAATCCTCACAAAGCAATTGTGTCGATGTTTTGTTCCATCCATCCCATCCCATCCCAGCCTATATACAATTATACATACGTCCCACTGCTGGGCACAGGCTTCCTCTCAGAACAAGAGGGCTTGGGCCATAGTTCCCACGCGGGCCCAGTGCGGATTGGGAACTTCACACGCACCATTGAATTGCTTCGCAGATTTGTGCAGGTTTCCTCACGATGTTTTCCTTCACCGCAAAGAATGAACGAATGAACTTCATACTTAACGTAGCTTCATGTTAACCAAATGAAAATTATATTTACGTCGTAGTCAACTTATCGTAGGTTCATGTTAACCAAATAAAGATTATATTTACGTCGTACATCTTAGCCTTTTTACTAAAATGACTTGGATCGATAAGTTTACCTATTTGCCTAGCCCAGTCATTTTTGCCTAGTCATTTAAATGTCATCAAATTGTTTCCGTTCTAGTTGTAAAAAATTCGCACAACTTTGTACGAAATTATATCCCACTTTCATGTATAAAGCGTGACCTCATAACATTTCGCTCTAGCGTGCAATGTTTTCGCTTTTAATAATGTGATAGCAGTTTAGTGCTATTTAAATATGGTTTAGTAAGTAGAGAAATACTTAAGAATTAAGGGGTGAGAATTCAACGACCGTCGGACCGCCTTGTATGATGGTATACGACGCCTTGTTCAATTCGTCCCTTTTGAGCTTGTTCTCGTTGATGGGCCTGATGCGTGTGCGGAGTCTGCCGCACTTTCCGTCTGTCACTTTCTGGTATACTGAAAATGAAAAGGACATTGTTCATGTTCAGGTAGGTATAAATAAAGTTTTTGGCCGTATCTGTTTTGACTACGAGTATGAACTTAATTACTTTTTACTCTTTTGGGAATAAAGCTATAAACAAAATGGAAGCAACCGCAGGACTCCTAAACTATTAAAGTTTTGGCATCGGAACAAGCAACTCTTTCTACTCGTTTGAAGTCGGTGCTTCAGCACGAGCCACCAGGAGTGGACCTCCTAGTAGTACTCCTGGAGTAGTCGTCCACCTCACCTTCATACTATCTGGTTTGCTATGATGCATCGAATTCAAATAGTTCACGCGAAACCGCGTGCAAAGGTAGTATTGAATAACTGGTAAAAGTTCAACGAACATGAACTAATTCTGTCAATATAACAACTACACAATACCAATAGGCCCGTTGCGTTTCGAAGCCGCTCTCGAATGAGGTAACGAACGTTATATTTGCGCGCATAACCGGTTTGAACATTGTTTTGGTTAGGTTAGCTGGACATGCACTATTTCACCCATAACTCGGGCTAAGAAACTGAAACTTACATCGTTTGCTGTTCATAACTTTAATGGAGCAAAGGAAGCAATTAAAGTATCACGTATCCTTCAAGAAATATGTAGGTAATCGAGTTTACCAATAATGTCGGCAAGCATTTTTTATATTTCATTATTAGGCAGGTTTAATACAACTAAACCCACTTGGAGAGCTAGTTATTTCCAAGTTTCCATCGTAATATTCCTAAATGTAACAGGTTGGAATGTAGTTTAATTAATTATTACATATCGCTACCGATCATTATTAATGTCACCAGCGTTGCCTTATCTCCCTCTCATACAAACAAATTTGTTAGAATATGTACATAGTATTACCGGAGGCCCTGACTTATACCTAGTTAATCTTATAATTCTTATTTTACCCTATCACTTAATCTGGTAATAAATTATACTTACATGTTCTCCTGAATGAGTTATGGCATGCCATGTGACACACGGATGGGAATCCTTTGAGCGTATCGGGATCAATCGGCGTGACTCCCAAGGGACTCGCGCAAATAGGTTCCCTGGTCCCTCCACAGCCATTGACACATCCATCATAGTTGTTCCTGTTCCGCCTCCGAGTCCGTGTCGTGGTGGGTCTTCTAGTTGTGGTTGTAGGAATAGTAGGGTTCGCATCGATTCTTACGTTGGTGATTGATCCACTTGGAGCCACCATACGAATTCTGAATGTGGGGAACTGAGAACTGGCTTGCGGCACTGAGACAGGGGTGGTAGTAGCACACGGTGCCTCAGTTGACACGCTACTCGAAGGTAAAGGTGTGGTTGTTGTGCTTGGAGGCAAAGCAGTTGTTGTTACAGGTGGAAGCGAAGTAGAAGGAAGCGGTTGGGGTGGAGGAGTGTTCTGTATTGTTTGCGGTGTTTGTTGATTCGGGGGGATGAAAATAGGTGGCAAGTTTTGAATCTGTTGAGGTGGCAAGGGTGAGCTTTGCTGTGCTGTTTGTATTTGAATTTGCTGGGGCGTCGATAGAAATGGTGGAGGCGATGGAGCCGCGGGAGGCTGTTGGAATACTGACAATATTGGGAGCTGAGGTGGTTGCGGGGGTTGTGGTGGTTGCTCGGGTTGTGGTGATGGAGTAGCTGCAGTGGTGCTAATGAAAACAGTTGGAATGGGCGGAGGTTGCGTTGGTACCGGTTCAGCGGGCCTTTCGGTCGACAAGGGTAACACAGAAACTTCTGTAGTTGGTCCCTCCGTTATTGTTCCACTAGTACTTAATGTCGACGTAGAAAAATTAACATTTGGTAATGTGGACGTGGAAACAATTGGGTCAGGAGTTGTTGAAGTTGGCAGCACTATGATAGGATTCGTCGACGAGAAAGTTGCTTCCGTCGAGAATATATCTGTTAAAGGTTTTGGTGAGTAATCTCCATCGCTTATAACGTTAGCGGAGTACCATGTTTCTGGCAAAGTGCTTGATATCTCGGTTTGACTTAGTGAGAACACTGGAATACAGAAAAAATCTATTATTAGGACTTAGTTTGTAGAACAGACATGGGTGGAGTCAGAGAGCGGTTGACCTTCTTAATATGCTGGTTTACTTACTAAGTGAAATAAAAATAGTATAATCATCATTTAAAAAAATAAATAAAATGGAAATGTAAAGGACTAGTCAACTTTCCTGTCGTCGCGCCATATTTAGATTTTATGGTTTGATTTTTAACAAAGGGGTGGGATCACTTCTTCTAAAAAGCAGCAGGTCTAAGTACCAGGTGGTTTAAGAAGCAACTGTTCTAAAGTAACATGTGGTCTGAAAAGCAACTGGTCTTAACCTGTTTGTGTTGGAAACTTAAAAAAATATAGCTTAAGTTTTTAGTTTAGGTCAGAGTTGCGTCAAGGCGCTAATTAAGCTCCTCAGCCACGCGGAATAAGAGCTCCGACGAATGTGAGTCAAAGAATTTTAGATCACTTGCTACTTAGACCAATTGCTATTTGCTACTAATTACTCGTAGACCAGCTGCTTTTTAGACCAAATGATAACCCAAGGAGGAATATGTTTATTATTTGTAAATGTTTAAATACACGGTCATTTGTTTGTCATGCAAGTAAATGTTCACTAAAGTTTTTTTTATCACAGGCAACAAAAAGAAACCCGAGTCCGTCTCCATAATAAGTCAACGAGTCGCATGTACACTTACGGGTAGCTAGATGTATGTATATGTACTCTTATTCCAGAAGCCATCTCGTATCAAACTGGTTTCCAAGGCCCGCTTTTTGCGATTCCTCCCAAAGGTATTTGACCTCAGTTCAGTAGGTGACAGATAGGTATAAAACATTTTGCCGTTTCATTGACTGCGCTGATACCGATACAAATAAAAATAAGTACTATTGTAAAGCTTCATTCATTGATGCCGTGGGAAATAGACTTTCACCAAGTTTTAATAGTATTACGTGTAGATGGGTCATTGTGTAGCGTGATTTTATAAAGTAGACGATTCTAATCTAGTTTGTATTACAATGATAGATATGTAAAATCATTAAAATCCTTGAATGTACCAAATCTGGCAGCTGAAGTTTGTTTACATTTAGTTAAATACCTATCCAAACCAAGTATAGTTAGTTTAATCTTACATTTGTATCACAATTACACATAACTAGTTTCGTATATTATTTAGTATATTAATTAATTAATTACGTATATTGTGTTTGTATAGTATTAATTGATGGATATTGACTATTTTGTTTACGTTGTTATAGATATAAGTATGCCGATTGCGCTTTTGCGCTTTATACCTACTGCCTTTTGGAAAACATGTACTTGGTATGTAGGTATATTAAAAGATCAGTCCGTGCCGTCTTCACATGAAGTTGTTAAGCTGTGTCTGTGGCCATGTTTATAATTCTGAACTCCGGAACAATGCGGAACATGTAAACATAAGTTGTTTCTGAGGAAGCCGTTATGCTACGTGACATACTTAAGGTAAGAGCTGGCACGTATGAAAACTAATGCCGTGTGTCTTTGCGTGAGTTTAGCAGGGCTACTACGAAACTTGAAACTCGAAGTTGGTGTCGTGCGGTCCCTCTGACACTTATACTATTTAATACGAGAGCGAGAGGGACGGTACGATACGAACTTCGAGTTTCGAGTTTCGTTGTAGCCCTGCAGGTCTTGTAAAGGTGTTCTTTATATAAGAGCGTACTCGTATACCTGCTGAGCTGACAACGATGCATTTTTGTTAGTTTTTCTCAATTATTCCATAAAAATTGAATGAAAATTAAAAATGTGGTCTGATAGAACTCTTCTTAATAAGTTAATGAGTCTACTCCAAAAATTATTCGATATAGACTTTAATTTTCTTTAAGAAACGGTAATAAACATTAATTCGTTTTTAAAGAATATAAAAGTCTATCACCAATAATTATTGGAGTAGACACATTAACTTAGGTATAATATATTAAGAAGAGTTCAATCAGACCACATTTTAAATATTCATTAAATTTTTATGGAATAATGGATAAAAACTAACAAAAATGCAACGTTGCCAGCTCAGCAGGTATAAACGCTCTTCAGGTAAGAGCTGGCACGTATGAAAACGAATGCTATGTGTCTTTGCGTGAGTTCTGGTCTTGTAAAGGTGTATCTTTTTAAATGTAACAGCTCTATGTAATGGTTAACGCTAGTAGGGTAATGAGGGTTTTGCGACAGGTGATATCGCTAGATGGCATCGTGAGGTCCGTTTGACATTTGCGTCATTTTGACATATTATTGGTTAAATAACTAAACGAGCCAATCGCAAGCAAGGCTGAAACTTGAAACGGACCTCACGATACTAACGCCATCTAGTGGTATTTCGCCTGTCGAAAAACCCTAAATAATAAGTTCTCCCAACAAGGTAATTTACCTAGCAGTGGCGTGGCGCCTGAACAGTGGCGTAGCTAGGTAACCTAGGGCCCTGGGGCAAATAAAAATGGGGCCCACTGATATCAAAACTGGTAAGTTTTTGAAGTAATCATTATATATACAAATACTTTAAAAATGTTAAGCAACTTTATCATCAGCTATAAAGCAGAATTTCGAGGGCCCCCTGAGCTTGAGGCCCCGGGGCACTGCCCCGCCTAGCCCCTTGGTAGCTACGCCACTGCGCCTGAACAACTCCATTTCCACCGAGTTGCCCAATTTTTTTATGTGAGGTCAGTGATGCAAAATACGGCAAAGGCAGAGGTACCGGTTTCGGCCACTTTATAAGCCCGTTTTTGGCCAGTTGACATTCATTTGCAGACATATGTAAATATTTATAGTATTCAAATAATGTTTTGTGAGTTTCAAAAGTTTATACTGAAACGAATAAAGTTTGTAATGATTTATTAAGACTATAAATTTATTTCAAACGTATATTTAAACAATAAATGGCCATAAACGAACAGTGGCCACAAACGGTACTTACTTCTGCCCTACCTATACTAACTGTGAGGTACCTATTGCGTCCGAACACAAAACCAACTTACGCTTCTCTCACTCTAGCGGTTCCGTAGGGAAAATGTTTTCTCCACGCCACTGTTACCTTGGTAGGTACCTTACTGATATGAATGTCTTGCTCATGATACGCAGATGTATGAGACATGATACGTAGCCACCCACGCAGTTAATATACGGCCATCTAGCTACGATTATTACGAACTTTCACGCGATGAAACTAGGTCGTACATTTTTAAACAGGATTTATGCCTACAGGATGAAAAAACCAAGCTAATTTGATTTCTAACCAACATAATGCATTAATTGGTAGCTCATTTTAAAAATCAGTTATGTACCTGCTTACCACTAATTTTCTCTTAATAATAACAAAAATAGTAAAGAAATTACAAGATCTTCATTTCTCATAATTCCATTTGTACTAATTTTAATTGTAATTCTACTCACTGGCCATAATGTTTACTTGCCATAATTCATGTGTAGTTACTAATCATAATTACAGTAGGTAGATAAATTAGATATCCAAATTTCTAAATAATAATAATATTATTTTGTATTTTCTTTTATTTCATTGTATAGGTACTGTAGTTTTTAAGTATTTTATTTGTAATTATTTTATGTTGAAAAAATGACTTTCTGCCAAGTTTCTTGCGGCGCATTCTTCTTGGCAATGATGGTCTTTCCGAAAGCGCTGGTAGTTTAAAAAATGACGTGTAAAAGTGCCCATTGCGGCCTATTTACTGAATAAATGATTTTGATTTTTGATTTTTTGATTTTGATAATAATAAACACAGTCCATGGATAATGTTTTTCATCATTTACGATTATTTATAAATAACATAATTTAAGAAATCTTCACTGAAAACATACTGCGCTAAGTATTTTTACAGATTTGATCTCATAAATCCCCCTCCCCCCCCACCTCTTACTTTTTGATTTCACATACAAAATTCATCGAAGTTAATTAATGTCTTTGAGTAACTTTAAATATATACAGGTCGTAGTCCTATTCATCGTAATGAGTTCTACAGTTGTGTGTGTGTGTGTGTGTGTATGGACCTATATTTTCTATTTAGTATTCTTTGCACGACCAACGACAGAACGGCAAGAATAAAAGTCGAATGACTACATGAGTTACGTATACATGTACCTACCTTTAACCGTCTAAACTACAGATAGGTATACGTATACTTAGATCATTCATATAACTATTTGTGATATACCTATAAAATAACTTACTTTGCAAGCAATGCAGTCTTTACTTAACTCATAAGGAAACGGGAGACTTTTGCGGAAAAAATGAAAATTTTGTAGGTACAGTCAAGGAAACTAAATCACGGACCAGGGTGGAGCCTAGTTAGCTATGATTTCTTTGGCAGATATATACATATGTATATGGGATGTCAACATGGCATTATTAGCACAAAGGTTCCACCTAAGTATAGGGTTCCTGTTAATTTTTTTATAACTAAATTATATATTTTTTAATTATCTACTGATGATGTCGGTAATCTAACCAAATTAGAATAGATGAAAAACCCCCGACATTGTCATTTTAAAGTTCAATATCTCAAAAACCTGACTGATCCGATTTTTATAACAAAGCTGTAAGAACTAAGTACTGCAAGGAAACTCCCTTTCACGTAAACCGCATCGAAATAAGTCCATCCGTTAGAGAGCTACGATCGACGCCACAGACAAACTTAAGTACGGACAGATATTGGCGTCAAACTTAAATAATATACTCCTCTCTTATTGCGTTGGAGGTTAAAAACAACAGAAAAATAAGGCATTGGTGGGAATCGAACCCAGTTCCTCCTCATTCCATTATTTTAAAAGGGATGGAAAAGTTTTTTTTCTAACCTTGCCGATACACGGGTACTTAGCTAATATAAGTAATGCAAATACACATGCGACATTCTATGTTATGTATGTAATGCCAACACCTGTGCCCTTGTTATTAAATTAACTAAATATTCCGTAACTGTTTAAGTAATTTGTTGAATCATTGATTGAGTAATCTATCGAAAGGTTATTGAGTATAGGACTACCGATTCAGTCATAATTGTAAATCAAATCACTGACATTAAAACAAAGTGATTATCAATACCATCAGGTTATTACTATTCACAAAAGACTCACAAGAATTAACGTTTTTGTAAACTAATACTAATTTGATTTTTAAAAAGGAAACATTTTCTTATACCATTCCTAATTAGCCATACTCGTTCATACCTTGGTTATTTTAGCAACAGAAATGTTTTCATAATCTTTGCCTAGGTAGGTACTTATCCTTTTTTATAAAAGTTTTTAAAATGTATACTGCTTGTTTTTTTTATACTGCTATATACTTAGACAGTTACTTGCTGTTACATACAAAAGCCAAGTCTTTGCACGAGTAGGTTATGAGATTTCTGATTCTTGGATTTTTCGAAAATTCAAAAAAAAAACATAGCGAATATTCATGTTGCATAAAAACCCGCGTCAAAAATATCTCTATTCTCTATTAGTCTATAATCAAGTGGTTTTAAAATTTTGGGATAATTAGTAGCTTTATTATTCCAGACTTCCAGCAATTTACATGCCAAATTTTGTCCAAAATTCAGTGATGCCCCAAAAATTACGTCGTTAATTTCAATAATGTTACAAAAAAACCTGCGTCAAACTTCATGTCTTTCCTAGCGGTTATAGGTACCTATAATTTTGACACGCTAAGTTAAGTATATTAGTAAAGTTTATGATACTTAGTCGTGAGTTTTCTGCGTAACTTTTTAATATTTTTTTCCGTAAGAACCTTCTACAAAGGAAAACTCAAAAAGAGATGGATGAAATAGGGTTTTTTTTTAAATTATTATAGATTTACAACAAAAAGACCGTTATGCTACCTATAAGAGTTGTAGTTATTGTTAAAAAACCGAAATAAACCGAAATAAAATACAGTCGAAGAAGCAGTTCACATAAAAAACAAATTGATGCAGAAAAAAACAAGTCGTCAGTTGTTTTTATATACTTACCGTTGTAAATAAAAGGTAGACTCCTTTTTCATGATGCATTTTAGTTTTAGTACCATCTAATCGTATTTATCACAGACAAAGTTAGTAAGTTACGCGACAGGTAAAATATTTAGTTATTTATACAAACAATACAAGTTTGAGAAGCGTAATTACCTAACGAGGTTCTTTAACTTGTATTTAGCACCTACACAAGATAGCTAAGAAATATTTCATTTAAAGTTATGCTTTATTCAAAACCCTAGTGCAGACACGAATGAAAAATCGAAATGTAAACAATAGACCGATTTGGATTCATTTTACGCTCTTTGTATACAAAATAAAGGCAATACTCACGTGCTATAACGAGGAGCGATGACAAGCGCGCGTGTTCCATGACGGACGCTGGCGAATGGCGAGCGCACAACCAATGTTGCCAGTGTCGGTGAAGCAAAATTTGCCCACTTGCTTTACCGTAACCATTGTACAAGAGTTGTGGTTAAACAGGGGCATATTTGCAAGTTGTATAAATTCTTATAATTATACCAAGCAAATTATTCATAACTTTTTATGACAGGTAGGTAAAACTATAAGGCTGATTGATTGTGTAAGTGAAAATAGCCTTTGATTTGTTAAGCTATATACCTAACTGACATTGAACCTAGGTTATGGAATCCGATGGTTAATTTTAAATGTTCGAATCGGAATTTTTTGATAAGTATGTATCTTTGCGGCACGCATCTCCTACTTTTGCGGTTTATATTCCATCCCGTGCTCCGTCCCCGTACTCGTGTCCCGTGTGTCTTATAGTTAAATATTATATTGCAATGCCCTTGCAGGGTGCATGTTTGAAACACTATTAATTAATGTACAATACCATGCAACTTAGAACATGCGAGAAATAAATCGTTTGAGTTTGAAACTGTTCCTAATTTTATACAGGTAATAAAAAATAAATAAAACCTTAGTTCATCAATATACCTATAGAAATGCTTAAAATAAAAAGCTTTTTTCAAATGAATGGGTTTAAAAAAAATTGAGCAAACGTTAGCGAATAGGTAACATCATAAAAACGTTTCTAAATAGGTTTTCTCAAAAATGACCGTAAAAGTTGACATTATTCTTTACATATCAGAAGGTGAAGTGCATAGTTTATGGTCAGCGAAAAATTAAAAAGTTAAAACGATTGCAGGCGCGCTAGCTCGACAATAATGAATTAGCGCGCCTGCAATCAGTCACATTTTTTTTAAAGTTAAAAAGGCCATGGCAATATTGGCACAAGTCGTATACATACAGCCAAGTCTAATGGCCGGTATCAGATATTTTGTTGGAACTCCGGACTTTTTCTATTGGGTCTGAAATAGCTTGTGGTGTTTTCGGTGGAAAAATACACCTGCAGTTTATTTTTTAATGAAAAAAGGCGGGAAAGCATAAGAAAAATATTGGAATAAAATTAAATTTTACAATATATTTTGAGAAAAAGTTTATTCTATTTCAGAATTATTCACCATTTTTGAGAAAAGCTTTATATTAGTCTCGGCTGGAATAGCAATTGCTGGCTTCGTATTAGTTAAACGGACTCGCAAGCTCGTCCGTTTAATACTCATACTCAGCCAGCAATTGCCTACTTCCAGGCCACGACAATAATCTACTATGGTTGGTGTACGTTGGTGTTAGCTTGTACTATTATTTATTCTATGGTGTTAGTATAGTCTTTTATTTTGTTTATTTATTTTATAATCAGCAACTAATGTTACGTGTTTTAATGGTTATTTGGTAATACATAGGCATGTTAACGACAATTTACGAGTAAGACTAAGTTGAAATATGCTAACGTTAAGTTTATGGACAATTTACCGGTAAATAAAGTAAAAAAATATGAACTAAAAGAATTTCTTTCTCACCCGCGACCTTAAATTATATGCGCTGTCATTGATATGGACCTCCGCAAAGTAACATCTGATTCAATAAATTATTTAAAAATTATGTTGACGATATTATTTTCTAACGTTAATTTTTCCAGCAGCAGGTAAGGACTAAGGTTATGAAAGTTTTAACGTAATCCTGTTTCCACATGGTAGGTAGGGTGTTTTTTTTTCTATTTTGCTGCAATATTCCGAGTCAGTGACTAAATTTGTCTAAAAAGTTTCTAAATTGGCAACACTATAGCAAAGTGAATGGGGCGATTAAGAATGGACAGTGCATTCTTAACCTTATACTCCGAAGTTCGAAATTTGAGCTTTGTATCGTGCAGTCTCGCTTAGGCTAGTAGTATTAATGGGAGAGTGAAGGGAACGGTATGATACGAACTTTTAATTTCGTATTTCGCAGTAGCCCACCTGTATTCAGCACGCCTACATCAGATATTGTAGCACATAGCTAAAGATTTATTTACTTTCTGACAAGCTTATACTCATATCGCGTTTAAGAGTGAATTAAGCGTGTGAAGTAAAACATCGTGAGGAAACTTGCAAACACCGGCAACGTACGGTACCGGGTACTCAGATGGCATGGCAGGTTGCTTTTTTTCTACTACTCTACTTAAGCAGCAACACTAGCGACATCTATGTTTCGCTCTCATTGAGAGACGTGACGTTCTTTTGGAACTAACCGCTCACCCAGACAAGAGATGTCGCTACTAAGCAATTAAATTATGATTGGTTTTTTGGAGTCTTTTTGTTTTTTTTTATTTCAACTCCAAATTTGTTACTTTTACGGGTATCCCGTGAAAACCACATCGAAAATACAAACTGAAACATGGATGCACAGAAAAACCAGAAAAAGAGACCAGCGCTGGGAATCGAACCCAGGTCCTCAGCAATTCGTGCTGCGTGCTATAACCCCTACACAACCGCTGGACAGGAGTCTAGACACAAATTTCTCTTATGTACACATATCTCAGGTTGCTTTTTTTTCTACTACGCTACGCTACTTAAGCAGCAGTAAGAAGAAAACCGAAAATTCAGAACGTTACGTCTCTTTGGTGCTAATATTTCAACTGAGGTTGAAATACGGTGGATTGCGTTGCGCTCTGTCCGTCGCAGTGACGTTGTGCGAGCGCTGACAAGACGCCGATGTTTGACAAATGCCATTGACGCCGCGTCGACGCTGTGCGGACGTTAACGAGACGCTGACGTTCGAAAGACGCCACTGGCCTCGCGACGCCGCAATGAGAACGTTGCGACGGCGCTGCGCGGGCGTTTACTATTACCTTCCGCCGCCTAACTTTGCCTAAAAGTTCATTACCACGACTAGTACCACAAAAACTATAAAGGTATAATACCAATAACTGAATAGGAACTTTAGGAACCCTTAATATACCCTTAAGCGATTCGAACACAATCCGGGAGTAACGTAAAGACGTCGCATAAAAAATGTATTCAAAAATGCGTCAAAACTGAGTATTAAGTAATGAACTTTTAGGCAGATTTATATGGCGCCTGGTATAGACGACGACGCTCGAATGACGCTAAGTGGGCCCGGGCACCGTATCCACCTAAAATTTTCTTAGACGAGCTGACGAGTGACTTGGAGGCTGTTAACAATTCACGGATATTATTTTTCTCCGTAATTAACTATTTAAGTACCACAGTAAGTAAGTCAGTAACACATCATCAAAACACTTGTGTAATGAAAACGATTGACTGCCACGGAGGGGCCTTATGCTAAGGCGCTTGGAATCACGATCGTTTTCACCATTTCTTTTTGTCAAACAATATCGGAAGCGGGTAGAAAGAGATGGTGGGAATTTCCACACATATTTTTTTTATTACCAATTAATGAACTTACTTATGGTTTAGACTTGTTGTGTTTGCAGGCGTTTGCCTGCATAAAAAGTATGAGCAACTATACGCATTCTGAGTGTTTTAGGGTCAATATTTGATATGGCGTTTGTTTGACATTTATGGTATCGAAGTTTACGCAAACAGTCGAAAAAACTGAATCACATACCTACCAGCGTGGAACCTTTTCGTAATATGATTTCATGATTTCTTTGGTAAATATAAGTACTTAGACCAAAAAGGAAGGAGAGACAATAGACTTAGACTATGGAGATCTATCTTGTCTCTCCTTCCTCTTTGAGATTATAGAATGTCTACGTGGCATTAGTAGGTAGCACAAAGGTTCCATTAGAGCGTTATTTAGTTTTCCTGACCGTAAATAATCATAATCACATTAATCGCATCAAAAAATTGTAGCATATGCTTAGGGCATATGCATGCCACATCATTAATAATAGTTACGTACCTATGGAGTATAAAATTATGGCAAATTAAATTCGGGCCAACGACAGAAAACCATAGATACTGTTTATTGAACAATGAATGAACCAAGAATAAACTATTAAATTTGATTGATAGGCCATAACCTAGACTAGGCGAATCTATCATTAAAGACATGTAGACGTCAGATTGACACCATTATGATATTAAAGTATACCTAGTATTTTTACGTAAATATAGTTTCTAATTCCAGCTCAAAATCTTAATGTAACGTCTTTGGATAAAATTCTTAAGCAAATGAATCTTCTTCTACAGCTTTTATTTTTACTTAACTTGTGGACAATTGTGACGAAAAATGATGCCTATCGTGTACCCAAAATGTTTCCAAAATATCGAAGCGCAACTAAGGCTGCTTCGTATTATTACAGAGTACACATGGGGAGACCTGAAAATGAAAAGAACAAACTTCCATATCAGGTACGATTTAGAATCCTGTCAGTTTTTTTTGGGTTCGAGTCGCCTTAGCGCCAAAGATACTAGGTCCTTGATTTTAATTTAAATATTTATATGAGGTGCGTTATAGGAGATCGGACAAATGGTAAAAGAGGACCTAGACCACGAAGCAGTAAACCACAGTGCCGTTTAAAAGCCCGACTGCACGTCCTTAATTCCCTGGAGGTTTTAAGGCGAGGGGTTCCTGTCTACACACAGTCTTGCTTCAGTCATTTGCTGGAAAGCCGGGAGAGGAGCATGCATTCTCTTGTTAGGCTATGCGGGGCAGTGGCGTGGCGTGGGTATCAGCGGCCCGGGGGTGGGGGGGAGAAAATTTTGCCGCCCTCTGGTTTAGGTTAAACGTAGAGTTAAACTATAGTACCTAAGTATACGAGATGTCATTATGTGCCATTCATTTTACTACTATTTCGTCACAGTATATACTTAATGTAAAATTTCGTGCTTATTCTAATCAGTCCGAGTAGGTGTGACAAAACTGTGTAATATATTATTATTCATTATGGAATTTTGCCGCCCCCCCCCCCAAATTTCCACCTGGGGCGGGCGCCCCTCCCCGTCCCCAGTATGCTACGCTACTGATGTGGGGTGCTTGGGTCAGTTTTTCTGTTGGTCCCCATTGATTTCTTTTTTGACCGACTCTGTCAGGATTTTCATCTCAAAAAAGATGGTTTTGAATTTGTCCCGTTTGTATGTAATATTGTCAGGATTGCTCAGTTTTTGTATATATATCTGACATGAACCGTTTAAAGGCTATATTGAGGGCTAAACTACCGACGGGCTGTATTCAAGTTCAACATAACTGGCAGTTTAATTGCAGTTGGCGCAACTGCACGCAACCTGCACGCTGTTAGCGATTTAATTGTATGAGTTACTCTATTAGATTCAAATTAATATACAAGAGTCAACTAATATATGTCTTTATAGGTAGCAATAGTGGAGCATTTGCGTGATGAACAGTATCGAATGATCTGTGGGGGTGTACTTATAGCCCCAAACAAAGTTCTCTCCGCGGCCCACTGTTTCTATACAGACAACCAAAAAAGCCCATGCGGCTACAGCTTATGGTAAATAACTATTTTTTTCATTATTTATGGTCCGAAATGTGATTAAATAGGTAGTACCTAAGTATGTCATCACGTTTCAAGTAAGTTTTGATAATCAAACTAAGTCTGACCTTTAAAGGGTGTAACATTATAACTATATATTAATAGTAGATTATTGTCGTGGCCTGGAAGTAGGCAATTGCTGGCTGAGTATGAGTATTAAACGGACGAGCTTGCGAGTCCGTTTAACTAATACGAAGCCAGCAATTGCTATTCCAGCCGAGACTAATATAAAGCTTTTCTCAAAATGGTGAATAATTCTGAAATAGAATAAACTTTTTCTCAAAATATATTATAAAATGTAATTTTATTCCAATATTTATCTTATGCTTTCCCGCCTTTTTTCATTAAAAATAAACTGCAGGTGTATTTTTCCACCGAAAACACCACAAGCTATTTCAGACCCAATAGAAAAAGTCCGGAGTTCAACAAAATATCTGATACATTAGACTTGGCTGTATACGACTTGTGCCAACATTTCCATGGCCTTTAAGTTTTAAAAAAAATGTGACTGATTGTAGGCGCGCTAATTCATTATTGTCGAGCTAGCGCGCCTGCAATCCTTTTAACTTTTTAATTTTTCGCTGACCATAAACTATGCACTTCACCTTCTGATATGTAAAGAATAATGCCAACTTTTACGGACATTTTGAGAAAATCTCTAAACCGCTCGGTTGTTTTAGGCGATAAACGCTGCGTTAAACGCAATGCATTTGACGCACATCAATTTGCATCAAATAATCTAATTACCAAACATTTGTCTTACGCGGTGAGCGTAGCTGCAAGCCCATGTTTGTTAAAAAAGAACATGCGAAGTGACACATAATTTCTCGCCAAGTACTTACCTGCCTCTGGCAGTTTTCGAAAAATTAATTGTTGCTATTTGCAATTTTTTTGGCCCATCCTGTGTACACACCCTGTAAACTGTATACAGGTACTTATGATGTACCTATGAGTTCCCATCTTGAGAACAACGCCACATAAAACTTATATTATTTTTAGGGGGCCATCGTATATTAAACCATTGGATAAAATGAAAGTCGCTGCGGGGACTATAAACAAAAAACCAGAAGAAAATAAATTCGACAACGAAACCGATTACAACGAAACAACAACTGAAAAACACTTCTATAATCGGACCGCTTTTCCGAGGAGCTCTAGACGCCTTTTGGACTTTACCGAAATACAAGAAATCAATGAGACTTTTGTGCCGAGGAACTTTAATTTCCCAACAAGAGATATTACAGTAGTGGTAAACGACAATATCATAAGTATCTAACTAATCGTTGCCCTCGACTAAATTGTGTTCCTTTGTACTTATTTTGTAGATAAAAATGGATCCATGTTAATCAGGCGCGGCTTTCTATTTGGTAAAACATTTTTTTTTTCAATTGGTTTAGTAGCTCTCGGGGTTACCCTCTGATTAATAGTATTGAAACAGAAACTTAAGCGCGTTCCAGACGGATGTTATCCAGCGTCCCAACAGGCCCAGGGGTGACCTTGGCGAGAACATGGTCTCCATCCGCGGATTGTGTTTCTGCTACACGGAGGATATTCACGAGCCAACAAAACTCGCGATATCGCAAATTTTATCAACGAGTCGTCTCTTGGCGTGAAACCACGTACAGTCAAGGGCAAAGATATCGACACGGCCAAAGTTGCAAAAATTTGTATACACGGCCTTAATGTTAAGTGCATAAAGTCGTGTATACATATTTTTGTAACTTTGGCCGTGTCGATATCTTTGCCCTTGACTGTACTCGTATCCGTATCGTGTAGTAGAAATGGCTCCTTTGGCCAAGTGGGCCTTACTTTAGCGGATTTGTTCGCAAGTGACGATAAAAACTTATCTAAGTTGTTAGACTGCAATAATATTCATAACTTACGAATATATGCGTGCACCCCGCCTGCCTGTCATAGCGCAACGTCTTTGACATAATCCGCCAACTAAACGGATGCATTGAACACGGTCCAACTGCGGATGGAAACACACGACAAGGACGTTGAAAGTCATGTTAAAATTTGTATTAGACTACAATCTATATGGATGACAAACAAGGTCACCTCTGTTGGGACGCTGAATTAATCGCGTCCCAGACGGCCGTAAATCTTGATTCACGGACGATTATTCGAGCGTTTCAACCGCCAAATTTTTTTGATCACATTTTTTGCGAAATGGCTGTATATTTTTATGTCGTTTTCGATTATTTGTTCGAGCTCCTGTATTTCTACCTGATAACTGAAAAACTGTATCAGAATATTTGGTCATTTCTACAGGAAAGTGTCCAGAAAAATGAGACTGATGAAACGCTCGAATAGTCGCCCAACAGGGAATTAGTTAGTGAAAATATAACAATATTATATGCCGTGGTGGCCGAGTGGTTTGACCTATGGCCTCGCAAGCAGAGGATCGTGGGTTCAAATCCCGGCTCGCACCTCTTAGTTTTTCGGAATTCATGTGCGAAATTACATTTGAAATTTACCACGAGCTTTCCGGTGAAGGAAAACATCGTGAGGAAACCTGCACAACCTGCGAAGCAATTCAATGGTGCGTGTGAAGTTCCCAATCCGCACTGGGCCCGCGTGGGAACTATGGCCCAAGCCCTCTTGTTCTGAGAGGAGGCCTGTGCCCAGCAGTGGGACGTATATAGGCTGGGATGATGATACATATATGCACGTCAGGGTACGTACCTAAATAAAATGAGGCCTACTTGAATCGGTGGACGAAATAGTACTATAGCGACTCCTAGCGCGAGACAAACAGTTTCTTCAGAAAGTTTCTTAAAAAGACTGTTATTATATATGCTACTAATGTGTTTATGAGATGGTTCATAAAATAACGGGCTTGTCCTACTACGACAAAAATATAGGTAAGCTCGATGAACGTTAAACGCACGCGGAAAACTTAAAATTCATCATTTCAACAGTTGTCCAGGGGATGTAACCATAGCAACGAGGTACAATAGGTAAAAAGTTGTTTGACCTAGCTTCTACTTTACATAGCTTCGTATTTATGCCCAATTATTTTCAGTTTACGGCAGGGCCCTTCTACAAAAGGATTCCAGTTCCTTATGCACAAGATTATAAGACTTACGAAGGATTGACATGTACTGCTTCAGGATATGAGGGGTCTGATTATGTAAGGAATAATTTTAAATTCAAATATCATCATATTCAATGCTTCTGTCAGTCTATTGTAAAGGTTGCCTGGAAAAGATCGCTCTGAAGCGATATGGCCGTCTATTTTTTACCTTGGAACATCTCTATAATACATACATATATTCCTCTACATTCATCAATCTTTCCATGCATGCACGTCGGTTTAGAGTACTACCGACCCGACCTTTCTTCAAAACGTCCTCGATTTGATCGTGGTTCGTCTAAGCCTTCCTCTTCTGACGTTCCTATTCACGCTCATCTTGTATGTAGATCTGCCTAGTCATTTTTTTTCATTCATTCTCTCAAAATGCGCAAACCGTCTAAGTATCTCTCCCTCAATCCGTATCCGTATACTATTCCTTCACTTACACCACAAACTTCCCTTATCGCACTATTTCTAATTCTGTCAGTCAATTTCACACCTTACATACTTCTTAGCGCTCTCATTTCTATCGCATTTATTCTAGATACTTTGATGCCTTTTCTGCCACACCCATCTTTCACCTCCATTTCATACATGAGTGTTGGTACTAGCACCCCTCTATGCACAGCCAGACGAGCTCTTTTGAAAAAAATCTGGTTATTCATAAAGGTGTACAACGCCCCATTCACTATGTTTGGTAGCCTTTACTCTCTTTTCAATATCACTTTCACACTTTCCATCCCTAGTAAACGCATCGATCCCAAGTACACAAATTCATTCACTTGCTCCAAGTTTGTGTCACTAATCCGGACACACACTTCTTTTACGTTCTCTTCCTTTTTAAATACCAACTTTCGTTTTTTTTACGTCCACTTTCATTCCATGTCTCTCCAAATCATCATTCATAATAGTTACCATCCCTTGCAAATATCTATAAACCTGTGTTTTATGTACTTACTGCTTACTATGTTGGTGTTCAATAAAGAGTCGTATTGTATTCTTGTGAGACATGATTTGTACTTATCAAATAAAAAATGGCTCGGATACCAAATATCTGTAATAAATTGCACCTGTACTTTCAGATCGGTTGGGCGAGAGTGCATTGGGTAAAACTAAAAATAATTTCAACAGCAGAATGCAGCAAATTGCATAGCACCAATATGAAACGATTCGTATGTACTTTAGGACACCCGGAAGATCTTGAAGAGGTAAAGTTCATTACAAGCTATTTAGGGTTCTGTGGCCAAAATGGCAAAAACGGAGCTTACACCTCACAACGATTTTAAAAGACCATCGATACCCCAAACCATAGGGTTGAATGAGGAAAAAAATCAACCCATTTTACCATAAAAAAAAAAAAATACAAAAAAAGTTGTACCATTTGTCGCATGGTTGCTACATATAAATATCCGTGCAAAATTACAGCTTTCAAGCACTGATAGTCTATGAGCAAAGCCGCGGACGGACAGTCAGACATAGCAAAACTACATATAAAGGTTCTGTTGTTGCCATGTTGGCTACGAAACCCTAAACAGCTCGTACCTACCTCAAAATCTATGATTTTTCTGAGTGAACTTTATGAAAATTATTTCAAGTACAAAAATTTGCGTAGATACATATTGATTTGAGATACGAATTTTCATTCAAAGTAGTGATGATCTACATAGTTAAATTATTCTAGAAAGTAGATAACCAACCCTATGTTTGTATGATTCTGTAGGCTTTATAGTTTTAATATTTACACTTTCAATTAGTGTTATTTTTTTATTACAATACCGCTGAAGACAATGAAATATAAAACTGTTTTCTTGATGACTTTTAGCTTTGTGGTGCTATCTAAAAAGCTTATACTATGCCGATAAAATAGTATACTTTTTATCGAGGGACTAAAATAAGCCAATACCTATATACCCGAGGTGGTTAGCCTATTTAGTCTATTTAACCGAAGGTTGATATTGACTTTTAGTCTCGAGGAGAAAACTCTCTTTTCCACTTCGATTGCGAGAAAAAAATAGTCATTAATCGTTTATGATTTACGCTCTACAACAATTTCAAAGTTTTCGCGGTAAGCATTTTTTTCCAACCAGACACAGATATAACAAATCGCATCCGCGAAATGGTCCATACACAAACTGGAATAAATAAAATGGCGCCACCTTCTATGCGGAAAAGCATAGAACTTAGACCACGTTGACTAAGAACGTAACATTGTCGTCATGAAAATGGTCCACATACAATCTTATTTTATGCCAAAAACTAAGCAAGTAACTACTGGCTGTTTCAGTTTATCTAAGTCACTCGAAGTAAATAAAAAAAAATACTTTTTACTCCCTAGGGACTAAAGTACTTACTTAACTCCCGCCTATACGGCTATATTAACCTACTTTTAGAGCATGAGAAGTGAAAACATTGTTTTCTATCCACAGGGAGAGGCGGGAGGTCCTTTGGTCTGCAAAAAAACCGGGCATGCCGGTGAAGGACCACTTGGAATCTTAGTCGGTATTATATGCGGAAAAAGAATATTCAGAGAGGGAGTCGGCAAAAACGAGACCATCAAAAGTAGCGTCTTCTACACTAGAGTTTCCACTTATACGGGATTCATTGCGAATCCTAGTAGAAATAATAAGGCTATAATAATGATAGTGCCAGATTTCACTTTATGGATAAGTGCCTTCATCTTCTCTACGAGGGTATTTAATTATTTTTAACAAGTACTAATAAACCAACCCTGAAAAACAAGAAGGCTACATTTGTCTTAATGGGTCAATCAACTTTTCAGTGTACCTTGTTGCCATGATAACGTGTCCTGTGTTACCTATTAAAAGTATGATTTTATGAGGTACAAATCCGATAAAAGTTAGGAATTGTGACAGTTTTAAAGCAATTCCTTCAGGGCTCATCTCCTAAGCTTGCTAATAGTATAAATTGTAAACATTTTTGTAACAAAGTGCATTACTGACTGATCTCTCCTGAGTTACGGGATAAAATAACAACACTAAAAAATTAATTGACCATAATGTCTAAATAAAGCTAGTTTTGCCAGACTGCGATTTAGACTTACAATTTTAGCCCCTGACGCAAAGAAAAGGATGTTATAAGTATCAAAATCGGTTCATCTGTTTTTAAGATATTGCATTTTGAAATGACAATGTCGGACATTTTTCAACTTTTCTATGTTTATTGCTTTTATTTATGCATTTTCTTATTTCCTCACGGGACTTTTGAAAATGCCTTGAGAATTCTGCATAATATATAGGTAACTTCAAATTGTTTTTATTTCAGTTGTCCGGTGACAATTTGTGCAGTATAATTTAAACCACCTTTTGGTGGTTTTGAATCCCAATTGTATTTTTGGAGTGAGAAGCCCAACTGCATGTTACGAGTAACACCATATACGTGTTACCTTTCTAGTTGACAGTTGTGTTCAGTACCACTACCATGAGTTTACAGTGATCGTATTCGATAGCGACGGCGTAAATTATTTGTAGAGGCGCTGTACAATTCTCCATACAAATAATTTACGCCGTCGCTATCGAGTACGGTCACTGTAAACTCATGGTACCACTACCAGGGGGGCCAATACGAAATTCGAAAATCGAAGTTCGTATCGTACCGTCCCTCTTATTCTCGTATTAAATTATACTAGCGTCAGCGGGACGGCTAGATACGAAGTTCGAGTTTTGCACTTCGTAGGTAGTATAGGGCCAGGAGAAGCCTGAGGACAAAAGGATATTACCAGCACAGAACATACCGGTGTCGATCTTCGTACCTGGAGATAGTTATGCGCAATGACCATCAAAATTTACCGTTTCAGCTATCGAATGAAGGACTTAATGGTATTTATTGAATTTGGTCATGTTATTCCAGACTTCTTCCCTTTGAACAGTTGTGTATGCTGACTTGAAGACAGTCCCAAATAAAACTACTGAAGATAGGGCAGAAGTAACTGGAAATGTACTGATTTGTGAGATTTAGTAGACATAAATTATGACAATGGCTGATAAAAAGATTCCGTGAAACAATATCGACAAATTTAAAAAATATGTATGTACTTAATTGTCGATATAGAATAAATTTTTCTGTTAACGAAATTGTTTTGTTTAATTTTTTTCTATGATAGAGTTATATTCCAGGGCTTGGATTTTTAATACCACCGCAAGATGAAAGGAAACTATGGAGTCGATATTAACATTAAAACTACTCATATTTCATACTTACTCATACTCATTCATGTAATTACAACCAAAAGTTACAATTAACGTTACAGTTTGGCGAGTAACACTAAATGTAATTCATGTTTAATTGTTTTAAGTTAAATAAATAAAAAAAAACTATTATAAGCAACATAGAAATGTAAACTGTTACACCAGACGTATTCTGAGATTTAGTTTGGTGGAGAATACTTTTTACATGCTTGTGTGTTTTAATTGAGTAAGGTTTACTCCACAAGACACACGTCATAACACATTTCTAATAGTCCTTGTAAGGCTCTATCGGATAGAGCAGATATCCAGTACAAAATTGCAGAAATTTTATAAAATGGTCACGTAATAATTCACGCCGTGTACACTGATACTGATAATATATAAATGAGATGGCTAAGAACTGACACAATAGATACAGTACGATTACTTGGAGTTAACACTTGACAGATGGGCGTGCCTTCAGTCAATTTTCAACTTTGACGTCATAGAAATAAACTTAGACAGATGGGCGTGCCTTCAATCAATTTTCAACTTTGAGTTCATACAAATATATTATTTGTATGAACTCAAAGTTGAAATATATTATTTGTATGAACTCAAAGTTGAAAATTGATTGAAGGCACGCCCATCTGTCAAGTGTTAACTCGAATAAATCAAACTGTACAGTATATACCCACCGTTAGGTTATTATTATAATTCTCTATAATGGCGGCCTCAGGGCTTGGGTCAATATTAGATACGATGGCAGGTTTGCGGTTGGTTCTGCAAGGTTTTGCAGAACGCTAACCAATAGTCGTTGCCTCAGCACGAGTCAGCAGGAGTGGAACTATAGCCGTCTACTTCAGCTTTTTACAATCTATATATATTGGTCTTCACTCCTGCTAGCTCGTGCTGAGGCAAACTAGTAGAAAAATATTTTCAAGGTTTTTGAAGTCGGTTCCATTTTCTGGTAAAAAAAAATTAAGTATCATGGTTTTAGTGGTTTGTAGCCAAAGTATATCTCACAACGATTCCATTAAGTTCAAACACGGCATAGTTAATATTATTTTATAACAGAGTACGGATCTTCTTTATCAGGTCCAGTTCACCAAATGATTCTTTCTGAATGTAAATACTTGACTTGTTGTTAAACATGCCAAAATCGCTATAGGTGTGCTTTAAAAATTCGAGGGTTGCCCTCGATTTCTCTAAGATTCCATCATCATATCTTGACTTGGTTTCAATGGGACCACCTCGGAACTAAGTCCTGTAGATTAAAAAAATAATTTTGAAATTTGGCCCACCATTAGCGGAGTTATCGCGTAACAAACACACAAAAAAAACATACAGACGAATTGAGTACTTCCTCGTTTTTTGAAGTTGGTTAAAAATTATTCCAATGCTGAGCAATCAAATGACAGATTTCGTATACAAAAACTGTCATTTGATTGCTACCACGAGCGTCAGGAACGTTAGGAAATACGACCTCAGACTTTAATCAAAGACAATAATCTTATATCTGACATCCCATTTGTGCCATAATCTAGAACCTTAGTCTAGAACCATCCGTCATTAAAATCATGAAGACACAGTGAAGACATAAGCGCCAGCTTGACACAATTATGAAATTATTATATGCTATATGATTCGAGATCAAAATCTTAAAACAACAATTTTTGTCAAAATTCGTCAGTAAATGAATTTTCTTCTCAAGATTGTATTTCTATTTAACGTCTTGCAAAACGATGGCAACTGCTTACATGAATTATTGAAAGATCAAAACGCAACTGAAGATGCTCCACATTTCAGAATTTTCTATGGAAAGGAGGCAGAGGCAAAACAGTTTCCTTATCAGGTAGGATTCAATAATCGGCCAGATATAATAACAATATCAGATCAGATTATTGTATTGTATTGTATTGTAAATCTCTTTATTGTACATAAAAACACATGAAAATAACAGAACACAGGATAATATATAGAAACAAGAGCACTACAATGTAAACTACAATGAAAAGGTGAAGAACCAAAATTTAAAATAACTCAAAAATTCAATATAAATACACATACATATATAAATACAGTCTAATCCATAATAATAAAGTCAATAAACTAATACATATCAAGACAAGTAAACTACATGCAAAATACATATATACATATACACCACAGATACACAAAACAGAACATACAACACTTACATTACATACTACTTTAAGATTATGTGCGCAAAGTAAATGCTGTAAGTGGTAGTGCCCGTTTACTTAGTTCAAGTCTTGTAAATATATTCAGGATAGCTTAGATCAGACGTTTTCAACCGGTGTGCCGATCGCATACTTTCAGGTGTGCCGCGATTGCCGCGAAGTGTATGCTGCATTGAAATCATGATAGCTATTTTAATGAGAAAATAGTATGAAAACAACTAACGGGTGGCATGTGCGATTCGCGTTGTCTGGTTGTTATGGTAACGGAGCGGAAGGAATGGCGCAGCAAGTGGATGGAACCCTCTACGCGCCAGTCCGACTCGCACATGGCTATTTTTACTGGTGTGCCGTGAAACTTTGATGAACGAAGTGTGCCGTTAAAACCAAAAGGTTGAAAACGCCTGGCTTAGATATCAGAATTCAGGATAAATACCTTTTTTGCTGCAGCCATCGAGAAATAATAATCATCATCATCATCATACCGACACTCGTTAGGATGAAAATTATCTGCGTTCCTCTTTTGTTAGCGTAAATAACATAACACATAACATTATGTATTTATTTGATTACATCATGCGAATGTCATTACTCATTACGTATTATTCTAGTTTTTAGTTTATATAGGTTAGATCTATTTTGTTGACCTGAGCGTTCATGGTAGATGCAGGCGGCTTCAAACCGAAGCAAGTGGAGTTCCATGAGGGAGGCCTATGTCTAACAGTGGACGTCCTACGGCTGATATGATGATGATGATGAATATCTAGTACTCTATAAAAAATTAGTAAGCATTTAACGATATTTTTTGTCTAATGAGAGTTTGAACGGCCGGACTTTTTTGGAAATTTAATTATTCCATCGTGTTTAATTTTTCTATTCGATTAAGGACGTTTTGTAGGCTTTTTTAAATCTCGTAATCTCGATTTAAGGCTTAAACTGACAGTTCTTGTATGGATCTGACAGGACTTAAGACCACTTAAACCTAGATTCAAAGTCTGCAAGTGGACGTAAGTATATGCGTAGGTTAACATAATATATTGGTCTGTATAGGTATCAATGAAGATACAGTCAAGATCCACTTATTATACCTTCTGTGGCGGAACAATTATAGCTCCAAGCAAAGTTCTCTCAGCGGCCCACTGTTTCTACAACAACAAGAAAAGTCCATGCGGCTGTACTTCAATGTAAATAAGTATTCTTCTTATTTTTTTGTACATCATTCTTTAGCGGCATTTACACTAAGTCGTTGGCCGCATGCTGCATGCGGCGACCGCAAAAGTGTAAAGAACACGGTAGTATAAGACTACGTTCGTTGGCCTAAGTAGTTTGAAAAAGTTCGGCGACCGCGTTAGGTGAACGACACTGTGTAATCGTCGCTTTTTACGTCAAGTAAGTGACTAAGAAAGTTTAGAGACACAAAAAAAAAATTGCTTTTAGAACAAATTTTTTGATTAATTTATTTCAAATTGGTCTCTATGTTGCAGGGAAATGGCCAAATCAGAAATTTTAACAAATCTCTAAGAGG
>NC_133487.1:7660608-7716997 GCF_025370935.1 Choristoneura fumiferana | reverse complement strand
AGCTCCGTTGACTCTGTACCTGTGTCGATTAAAATTGAGAAAAAATGCAATTAAGAAAATAAATAAGCTTCAGTAAAACAAGCAAGCAAGTAAGCATTTAGGAAAATTTGACCAGTTTTTGAGGTCTATGGAGGAGGCCTATGTCCAATGATGATGAATTTGCGTTACACTGGAACTTTGTACTGTGTACTTCCACTTTTCGGGATAAAAAATATCCATTGATAAACAGAGAAAATGATGAAATGATGAATTCCTATCCTACAGTATTGTGTACAATAAATACTATCTGACATCCAAGACTAAAACTATTTATAAACTAAACTATGTTACAAAATAAAAACGTCATCCAAATTTTCTGCCCCAGGCATTGACCCCAAGACACTGACAGCATTACCTCTCTGAAGCCATGGGGTCACCTGAGGCCAAAACCAGACGAGTAGATGATGAAAATTTTAAGGCCTTATTGTTATTGTCTACTTCACACACTTGAAATCACAATCCTTTTCACTACTTCTTTTTGTCACAATAAGACAAGGGTAAAAAAAGGCGGTGAATGGAATGCGATTGCAAACGTCAGCGCGGTAGACAATATAGCCTCTGTTCAATAGTTCTTGACGAGTCGAGTCTTAGAGTTTAATAATTTTTCAAACTGCTTATTTCATGCCAAACTTTGTTTCAGTTTACATCAACGCCTTATATTTACAACGAGTATGTTAATCAAATACCTTATGCTACAGAACATAAGACCTATACAGGATTAAAATGTACTGCATCCGGTTATGGACAGACTGAGAGAAAAGTAGGTAATAATCACAGAGAGTTTTAGAGGTGGTAGGACCTTGTGCAAGGTCCGCACGGATTGCTACCACCATCTTGCTCGCTAATCTTGCCGTGAAGCAGCAGTGCTTGCACTGTTGTGTTTCGGCGTGGAGAGTAAGACAGCCGGTGAAATTACTGGCACGCGCCCATCCCATCCCATCTCCGGCCTCTAGGTTGGCAACGCGTCTGCAATACCCCTGGTGTTGCAGATGTTTATGGGCGGTGGTGATCTCTTACCATCAGGAGACCCACTTGCTCATTTGCCATCCAGTCGAATAAAAAAAAAAACAAGAAATTCTGTATGTGTGATTTGTGGAGTAAGCATCAAAACTGATGGCTACCATCGATTTTATAGCTTTCATTTCCTCATATTTAGATTTGTATAAGATCGTAGTACGACGTAAAAGGACGTAGTACCAACGATAAGCTTATGTTTGCCCTACTACTACCTATACCTATACCTATACCTGTACTACTACCTGTACCTATTTACCTATTTACTTTCTTTTAGCGTCCGTCAGAGGTGTTACTCTATGCAGACCTCGAAGTAATCACAACAGCTACTTGCAACAGATTGCATAATGCCAACATGAGACGATTTGTATGCACTTCAGGAGCCATGACAGATGTGGGAAAGGTACAATCACTTCAGTATTACTTTTATTTCCATCAGTTATTGGTAATAATAGTAGCTCCTCAGTTTTCAACTCCGCTCTGCATAATTCCCTTGCTCCGCTCCGCTCCATTGGAAAGGAAGCCTAAAACACAACGTTTTCTAACCACAGGGTGATTCCGGAGGTCCACTTGTCTGCAAAAATACAGGACATTATAATGAAGGCGATAAGGGAATTTTAGTTGGCGTTACTAGCGGGAAACGGGAATCAAGACGTCCAAGAAAAGGGACACAGTCGAATAACGCCTTTTTCACTAGAGTTTCCTACTACGATAAATTCATTAAGAACAATAAGGCCGTAATAATTGTTCCAGATTGCACCCTGTGGATATTAAGTGCTTTGAGTTTCATTGTTAGCTAGGTACTTACACTACTTTGTAATTATGAACATACGGAGCTAAATAAATAATAAGAGGAATCATAATATTATTATCCCGTGAGCTAAAACCGTGAGGCACTTATCTGTTTAAAAATCCAGATATTTATTTACGCGGCTCTGTTATTGAAATGTAGTATTTCGTTATAGAAATGTAGCTCGCGTACCTAATAAAAAAAACAGCCAAGAGCGCGACGGACATGCCCAGGATAGGGTTCCGTAGTTACGGAATCATCAAGTAATATTTTTATAAGGATTTCTGTTATTTACGACTCTAAACTTTAATAATTCTCAAGACCTTAGCCGCTATTTACTCTCCTAATAATTTGATATATTTACTACCATTCTGAATTTTTTCAAATTTTACCACTCAACAGTAGATTTTAGAGGGGAGGGGGACGCTCGGTTTTAATGAAAATTTTAACTTTAAAGTCGAATATTTCACAAATAGATCACTGAATAGAAAAATTGTCTTAGCAATCCCCCAACTATTTTAAAAGACCAATCCAACGATATCCCACACTATTGGGTTAGTCGAGAATTGCAAGCTTTTTATTTTTACCCTTTTCGTTTGCAAATTTATTTTGACCCAATTTGTATACATATACCGGGTGTGGCCTGTAACAAGAGCAAATAATGAAAACATAGATCGTACTCGACAAAACAGTTAGTTCAGCGACTTTTAAAATAAATATATTTTTTTTTAATTACACTTTAAAGTTTGTTCGCAGCAGCAATGTAAAGCAAAATGTTTGATTGAAAATACAAACTGAACAGGCGACGAAAAATAAGACCAGCACTGGTGAACATTGATAAGAGTATTAAATTGTATAAAAAAGGGCTATCCAAAGACTTTCAAACAGACACGAATTTCCCTAAGTCACTGGATACTCATGTTGTTTCATTTAGACGAGTACGGTCTAGTTTTAATTATGTTGCTCGTATTACAACGACGTAATGACAATGCAATTAATCAGCTAAAAACTTATTTTACTAACTTAAACTTAGTTTAAACTTATTTTTCTGGGTAAGTGCCTACGTTAAAAAAAAAGTAAAAATATGGGAGAAATAAAAAAACGAGTGCGCGTTGGTAAACAGCAGGCGAAGCGAAAAAGTAGCTGACGTTGGTTCAACAAGAAAATGACAAGCGATTAACATTCTATTCCTCTTAATAAACCTTAAGAAATACGTTTACGCATTCTCTGTTTCTGTTAAAACGATGAAAAACTAAACTGAAGCTTACGAGGTTTGCTTTGATATGTTAAGCTTAATGCTAAACTATAGTTTGATGAATCATGTGTGAAATAAATTCGTTTTTTGCTAACTTGTACATCACAAATTAATACAAAATTTTTATACAAACTCAAAATGCAGAGAGTATCCGAGCAAAACTAGAAATAGTGGCAACAACGTGCTTACAGTTTTGTTAACATCATCATCCCAGCCTATATACGTCCCACTGCTGGGCAGGCTCCTCTCAGAAAAGAGGGCTTGGCCATAGTTAAACGCGGCCCAGTGCGGATTGGGAACTTCACACACACCATTGAATTGCTTCGCAGTTTGTGCAGGTTTCTTCACGATGTTTTCCTTCACCGCATAGCTCGTGTAAAATTTCAAATGTATTCCGCACATGAATTTCGAAAAACTAGAAATAGAGGCCACCACGGCTTTTTTTTGTCACGTTTTGTTATATCGCATTAAATTAAATATTTTTTAACGAAAACTGTAGTTTTTTATATATTATACTTGTATTAGCGATCGCCCGCGGCTCCGCGCGCGTACAATAGGTATAGGTATTATGCAAGTTGGATATAAAGTAAAGGTCTGTCCAGATCTGGCGAATGCGCCCCTTGCGCACTATTCGCTAAACGCTCCTGCAGGGCTACTACCAAACTCGAAACTCGAAGTTCGTGTCATGCGGTCCCTCTGACACTTATGCTATTTAATACGAGAGCGAGAGGGACGGTACGATACGAACTTCGAGTTTCGAGTTTCGTAGTAGCCCTGCTGCACTGCATGCCCGCTGCACATGTGTATACAATAACTAAAGCGATCTGGACGCACCTTTTGAAATATCTGGGAATAGCAATTGTCATGTCCTTATTATTCGGCCGCGATTAGAAAGGGATTGGAGATGACAGTAATTCTATATGCTTACATCAAAATATGTATGAAATGACAGTTCTGACAGTCCCATTCTGATTGCGGTAATCTTAACACTGGAGGTTGAATGCTGCACATCCGTTTGAAACAAAAGGTTTACCTTTATTACGTTTTTATGTATCCCATATTTTGCCTTACATGTTACGAATGAATTCCATCTCTTTCTTACCCTAACTAAAGAAAGAGATGGAAAAGATTTGTGACATAATAAAGGTCGAATTTCTTGTTTCAAACGGATGTTCGGCGTTCAACTTCCAGTGTTGTATATAAGCTTTTTGGGCCCATTTTCATTTTTTTTCTACCCCTTCAGAGATAGGCAAAGGAAACTTATTCCATGCAGCCATACAGTTAAACTATTGCACCACGATATGCTGTGAAGTTCGTACTGGGATTTTCGTCAGCCTGTGATAGTTAGTACGCAATTTGGCAGAAGAGTACGTGAGTACGTTAGACTACTAAATAGTACCTATGCCGCTCATACTATTTCGTACCCGAATGGCAACGCTTCAAAGAAGTGAAGGAAAGGAAAAAAATAGCGATTATCGAATAGGCACAGATACAACTCGACAGCACCCTGTCCAGGCAGGTACTTAATATGCAGGTCAGTGCTAAAGAGCTTTACAGACTGCAATGCGGGATAATGAATGGATTTCTTTTTCCCTGAATGGCAACACTGGCATAGATAAAAGATCGGTCGCTTTTGGCTCGAAATTCGAACTTGTGATTTTATTTTGCTTAATATACAAAATGTACACATCCAATATCATATTTCCTCAAGTTTTTTGCGGTTCCCAAGGTCAAAGAATCGAATTGCTTAAAAATTCTAGAGAAATAATGCATTGCTTAGGAGCTCTGCCTCGTTTTTTTCCCGTTCTGGCGGTTCACTTTTATATTATAAATATTATAGATTAGAGCACTTAATCATCATTTAATCATATAATCATTGCTTTTATGGGTACATAGGATCATAAACTAAAATAAAATATTTCCCAAACATGAAATCCTGTAGTAGGGCACTGCTACATGCTACTTTCATAATTGATAATTACACAATAATCGGAATCGGGATTGTAACCGGAGATGTTAGACATCTGGTAGCATAGTGTACGGTTGTGTTGCTCTGAAGATGAGCTCTGGTTGAGTTCGAAACGCGTCAGTGTAGTGTGGTGGAGGTGATAGATGGGTTTGTGTGATATGTGTGTGTTCTTACAGTGTGGAGGTAGAGGAACTGCATGAACACGTATATCTTGCATAAACGTAGCTATCATAAGGTCGCGGGTGAGCAAAGTTACTGTTTTAGATCATTGATATGGACCTCCGCAAAGTAACGCCTGATTCAATAATGTATTAAAAAAGTATAAAAGGAGCGATGCTGCTGCGCTTTTATTTTCTTTAAATACCTATGTTTTTGCCTCTTTATAATATCTGAGGAATAATCTGACGTAAACTATCTTTTACCAAACTAAATGAGTTTAAAATAATTGAAACAATATACATTATGTTCATTTCATTTATTGAATCAGGCGTTACTTTGCGGAGGTTCATATCAATGAACTGAAACATTTACTTTGCTCACCCGCGATTTAATGGTCGCTACGTTCATGCAAGAAATGTGTGTTCATGCAGTCCCTCCACCTCCACACTGTAAGAACACACACCAATCACACAAACCCATCCATCACCATCACCATACCACACCGATGCGCTTCGAACTCAACCAGAGCTCAGAGCAACACAACCATTCACCACGCTTCCAGATGTTAAACAAATATATGTTCAACAGAAATTAAATAATAAAGAAAAGAACAAAAAACTTAACTCCTACAAAATTCATGAAGGATTTTGTTACATCCAACACTATTTGTTCGTACTGAATATGAAGAATAAATAATAACTGATCTATGGAATTAATCGTTATTTTATTTTCATTCGAATTTTTTTAACGAGTTGTAGAAACATTTGCTGGCTCTTTTTACCAAATTATCACAAGCTTTGTCTCCCCAATCCCCATAAATCGGTGCCATCTCCAGTCCTTTTAGCTCTGCTTTCAATCATTTTATTCGGTACGGTCTTCAAATCATACGCCCAACCAAGCCAAGCGAAGAAATCAATAAATAACGTTGTTATATTTAATTTATTGTTCCCTAATTCAGCGGTCCGATAGTCCCAAGGGTACACGTGATGGTAATTGTGGAAACCCTCTCCAAATGTGAGTATCGACACCGGTATGTTCTGTGCTGGTTTTATATGCTTGTCGTAAGGCTTGTTCCCGAACATATGAGCTGCGCTGTTGACGAGGAAGGTGACGTTCAGGTTAGCGACATACCGCAGCATGGTGATGTGCCAGGCATTGTTGAGCGTTTCACCCCAGAAATACATTGGTATTAAAGTTGGTAGTCCAAAGCACACTATACTTATAAGTGGTATTGCATACCTGAAACATGGTATAATGTTAGTTAGATAAATAGATTGTGCAGGCCTGCGAAGAGAGATCAACTAAAATAGCGTAAGCAAAACTTTTTATTACCCGACTGCCCGAAAGAGGGTTATGTTTTTCAAGCGTATATATGTATGCGGGTATGTATGTCCATTTTTTTGGTCCTAGCTGCAGCCTAAACGGCTGGACGGATTAACATATGAGATATCATTGGATTCGTCATAACTGTCGGAGTGATATAGGGTTTTATAATATTTCAATAAGTCTGCGGAAAAAAATATGGCGGAGGAATAAAAAAAAATGTATTGTAACAATATGGGTATCAAATGAAAGCTAATAATTAGCCCATTCTATTATGCATTATAATACTTTTGATCTACCATTTTCACAGAAATATCAAAAAGGTATAAAATAAAACATAAAATTTTAAAAATCAAAAGGCACCCATCCATGGTGACCAGCTCAAAAATTGTTGGTAATGGGTCCCGACTGTTGAACTTTAAATTAGCTACTTGAGCAGAACAGAGCTCTATACCACTAGATTTATTTTCTTCCTTTTAGTTTTTAAGGCAGTCGGGATTTTTGATTTTTTTGCTTACCTTTTTTGAAACCGTAGCACTGAATTGCTGTAAATGTCGGACATATCGATGGTTTTACCCCTCATAATGACATCGGGGTGTTTCCTCACGAGCAGCCAGCCGACGTGTGAATAGAAGAACCCCCTGGTAGCATTATGGGGGTCGGCATCCGTATCACTGTATTTATGATGAAGTCTGTGATCCCTGACCCAATCTATTGCCGAGTTTTGAAATGCTATCGAGTTGAACACCATTAGAAGAATCTGAAGAGGTGTTTTGGCCTTGTACGTTTTGTGAGCCCAAAGTCTATGAGCGCCTGCTGTTATGCCAATCTCAGCAAATGTAAAGAGAATAAATGCTGAAACAAACAAAATATATGGTTTTTTGTTGCAGTCACAATTACATTTCCACTATTGTAACAGAATTTTGTAATTATTTAGTTCAAGCGATAATAATGTTTAAAATGAAGGTATTAATTACCAAGGACAATAGTTTCCCATTTGGCAGACACGAAGCATGAATAGAGGCCATACAGCCCTGCAACGTGCCAGTAACCGAACGTTAGAAGGTTCCTGTACACTATCTCGTATTTCCTCGGGTCGGCTTGCCACGCCACCAATTTAACTTGTTCATCATTAACCTCTGTCATTTCTGTATTGTGGTCGACGTCGTTTACCTTAGCATCAGGAGACATTGCACTTTAATATTTCTTGATTCTGAAAAATATATTTTTGTTCAGACTTTTTCTTCTCCCAATAATAAATGTTCAGTAAAGACCGGTCTTCGACTACATATCTGCTGTCGTTTATATGTTTAACTGGTTTTCAGATTAAAACTTGTTGTATTCAATCTTAATTTGAAAGGGTAATTTTGCTGAACTTAATTATAATATATTAATTTCCCGGAAAGGTACGATACTATCTACAATAATAGAGTTAAGTGGCTTGGGGCCCGAGATGGAGACCTAATTTTATAAAGAACACTTCTGATTCTTGCCTGCAAACGGAAATACTTTATACATCCTCTTGCTATATTTGAGGCTGTATATTGTTAAGCCAATAGATTTTAAAATTTTGTATTTTTAGTTTAATTTCCCAAGACGATCCCATAGAGCTTATGGGAACGGAAGCAATACCATGCCCTCGGTACCGCTCTGCTTTCAGAGCATGACATGAGTGCGTGTGAGCTAACTTTCAAAGCAGCAGGAAGCATTCTACACTTCCACTGAACGTAGATATAGTTAGTGTTTAGTTTTGTAACTAAGGGACCCCATACATCACTGTATTATTGTCATTATTATTTGTATTTTTTCTTTAATTGTATACTGTAGTTTTTAAGTATTTAAATTTGTAATTATTTTATTATGGAAAAATGACTTTCTGCCAAGTTTCTTGCGGCGCATTCTTCTTGGCAATGATGGTCTTTCCGAAAGCGCTGGTTGTTTAAAAAACCGGCCAAAAGCGTGTCGGACACGCCCAAGATAGGGTTCCGTAGCCATTACGAAAAAAATCAAGTAATATTATGTGCGTTATAACACAATTAAAACACTTACTACAGTCTTAAAATCTATTACCAGAAAAAGAGCGTATCTTCACGGCACTTACGTCCTTTTGTTGAGAAGTGCAGTTTTTCGGCAATAACTCAAAAACCAATTTTCGTTGAAAGTTTTTATTAAGCGTTACCTTTTCATATTTTTCTCATATTTTTTGGACAAACGATTTATATGATAGAGGGGCACAATTTTTGCTACTTTGGGAGCGATTATTTCCGGAAATCTTCACTTTTTGTGAAACCTTACTATATTTTCAAAAGAGCTGTCGAACTATCTTTTTGTAATTTAACTACAACTAAATAGCGGTTTTGACAATTGTTTTTGTTTGTTAGTTCTTCACGCTAGAATGACTGCACGGATTTCGATGAAATATGGAATGTAGATAGCTGGACATCTGTAATAACACATAGGCTACTTTTTATTCCGAAATCCTAGGAATAGGGATAAAATATCGAAATCTCATCCGCTGTATATGAAGCTACGAAAGTTGGCATTTAGTGAAAATATTGACCACGATGTAGATTCACGGGAATTTTCTAAAATACCGGAATTTCAATTCAACAGCCGTATCTAATGATTTACGCGTGCGAAGCCGCGGGTAAACACTATATAGGAATAAGGTAGAAGACAGCTACAGATTTTCAGTCGGCGTGAAATCGCTTCATCAAATATAAAGCTAGGTACCTACCACCGTACTACAAACAATTACTTTAACACTTACCTCGAATACTTTATAGATCACTTTTATTATGTGATGTCAGTAAAAACTCGGAAACCAACGTTTTATTGAGAATCCATCCGATTATAAAGAATTCACCTTCGTTTTAAAGTTATCCTATTCGTTAACAAAATTGAAATATAACTGAACTTCAACTGGCAGTTCTTCTTGTTTTATGATTATGATACTTAGGGCTTGAAGTTTTTTTTTTATAAATCAGATAAAAAATAATCATTAAAGACCGCTTAACCAAAATTGCTATACATTTACTAACACATCAAAAACGATCCGATACCATCTGTAATCGAGATGTTTTTTTTTTCACCTCTGTGCAACATTGAGGCACGTTTCGTGTTTGATTATAAAATAATGCCCAAAATTGGTGTCAAAACTGCACCATATGACTATGACAAATATTTTATGTTATACTAGTGTTAACCCGCGGTTTCGCACGTGTAAATCATTAGATACGGCTGTGGAATTGAAATTAAGGTATTTTACAAAATTCCCGTGGGCATTCCCGAAAATTACATCGTGATTTTCATTGACGTTGTAATGCTATACATATACTATGTATGCTATGTGTATGTGTGTGTACCTATGTGTTGTATGCTATTATGTTTACACGACCAGATGGTCTAGTGGTTAGAGAACCTGACTACGAAGCTTGAGGTCCCGGGTTCGATTCCCGTGTCGGGGCAGATATTTGTATGAAAAATTGTTTGTCTGGGTGTTATGTATTTAAGTATGTATCTATCTATATAATTATATTTATCCGTTGCTTAGTACCCATAAAACAAGCTTTGCTAAGCTTACTTTGGGACTAGGTCAATTGGTGTGAATTGTCCCGTTATATTTATTTATTTATTTATGTTGTATGTGATGTTATGTTGTTTGTTGCTATCTATCTATTTAGATTTGTTGTGTATGTGTATTGTATGAGTTAGATTTATGTATTCTTGATATTGCTCTAATCTACTGTAAATTGCACCTGCTAAAATTTATTCCTTACTTCTGTCCATTGTAAAGTTAGCCTGGAAGAGATCGCTCTGAAGCGATAAGGCCGCCTATTGCTTACCTTAGAAAATCTCTATGTATATACCTACCTGTGTTTTCTGTACTGCTTCCTGTGTTGGTGTGCAATAAAGAGTTATTGTACTGTATTGTATTGTAAAAAAAACCATGCCAAATTTAATGATTCGAATGTAACACTAGAGAAATCGCTAATTTTGCAAACTAACACCTAGTTCTAGTTTTTAGGGTTCCGTAGTCAACTAGGAACCCTTATGGTTTCGCCAAGTCTGCCCACCTGTCATATCAGTCGCGCCGACAAAGTGGTAAAAAAAAAAAAAAAATTAGTCGTAAAGTGGGGGTGATTTTTTTTCTCGACTAACCCTGTAGTATGGGATATCATTCGATAGGTCTTTTAAAACCATTGGGTGGTTGCCCTGATAATTTTTTGATTTAGTGATGATCTGTTTGCGAAATATTTAACTTGAAAATACAAACTTTCATTAAAGTCGAGCGTCCCTCCCCCTCTAAAATCTAAACTGTTGGGTGGAACATTTTGATAAAATTCAGGATGGTAGTAAGTATATCAAATATACAAGGAGATTATAACGGCTAAGATTGCCTGAGAATTATTAGTACCTAGTTTAAGAGTAAATAGCAGCCTAAGGTAGGTATAAAGTACCTATACCTAAACTTGGAAGATTCCGTACACAGTACAAAATCCTTACAAAAAAATTACTTGATTTTTTAGTAATGGCTACCTACGGAACCCATCTGAGCTCTGGGGCATAAAACCCCGTTTTCGAAACTCTACTTGCTCTTGGGAGGTCCAAAAACGGGGTCTTACGGCCTCAGAGCTTATATGATAGCGACGCTGGTATCCTAGTAGTCATAAATAGTAGCCTATGTGTTAGTCCAGATGTCCAGCTATCTTCACACCAAATATCATCCAAACCTGTCCAGTTTAACGTGAAGGAGTTACAAACATCACACACACACACACACACACACATACTTACGAGCAATTTGGAGCTAGTGTGTCTGTCTTCGCTTCTAGGGACGAACTGTCCTCATTCATTACAATTTCCTTTTTATACTATCGACTCCATAATGGGAAAGTAAACAATTATTTTCGGAGTCTTCATTAACATTAGTAGTTATTAATAATTAGGGAACATTATCGTGTAAACAATAATTAAGATAACAATGATGAAAAGTAACTAATTATACATCTAAATGGATTTCACTGAAACTCCTTATGTAATTACAATATATGAGTTACATGGAAGTTCTTATCTAGGGTCCAATGTAGGGTCACATGGCTATGAAGATGTCTGTCGTGATGCAGCATCTCTTAACTTAATACAAAAATCAACCTACATACCTACATAATTAATTATGATTCTTACCAGCTTTGAAACCCTGCTTCGCTGATTCAGGGTTGAAATTTTAGAAAACGTTAAAGTACTACGCGTTTCTTTTGCCCGCGACTTCATACACCATATAGGATTATATCCCGAGAAATTGTAAAGTAGTGCACCCTAGTGCACCTCTGCATTACTTTAGGTCCATCTATGCCAAATTTCACACCGTAGCATGCTGGACGGTTGTGTTGCTCTGAAAATGAGCTCTGGTTGAGTTCGAAACGCGTCAGTGTAATGTGGTGGTGGTGATAGATGGATTTGTGAGATTTGTGTGTTCTTACAGTGTGGAGGTGGAGGAACTGCATGAACACACATTGCATGGGCACAAAAGTAGCTATCATAAAGGTCGCGGGTGGGCAAAGTAATTGTGTCAGCTCGTTGAACGTACATGTAAAATTTCTTATCTATGCTATCAGCCCTTGAAGAGTTCCGTCATCAGCAGACGACCCTGGCTGCAGCATCAGGCGGTGTATAAAATATAAACGCATTGTCATTGAAATTTAACAATCATGTAAAATCTTTTGCGTGTGCCATTAACTTTTGAGGAGTTCCCTTCTACGGAGACGATCCTCGTCAGGATGAGCAGGATGTCACTGCTAAATAATTGTTACCAGATTTACATCAGTTTGCCAAATCTCCAGTCCCCAGTTTTATTGGATTAGCTTATGCGTTTTCTGATTCAGTTGGTACTTACATAAAATTCTCTTTATTCGTTTTATCCCGTGGGATATTCGGAAAATCTTTGAAACAGTTTTTACCTATTAGTATTATCTACCTGCATGCCAAATTTGAAGTCTTTAATATTTATAATTACGGAGTTAGGGCCACTTTGAAGCGAAAATATAAATCCCATTTTATTCCCTATCCCGTAGGAATTTTGATAAATCCTGAAAATAGTTTGTAGCTGTTAGTATTACCTACTTGCTCGCCAAATTTGAACTCTCTAATAATTATAGTTACGATAAAAGGGTCATTATTGAAAGTGAAAATACAAATCCTTTTTATTCCCTATCCCATAGGAATTTTGATAAATCCTGAAAATAGTTTTTAGCTGTTAGTATTACCTACTTGCTCGCCAAATGTGAACTCTTTAACAATTATAGTTACGGTAAAAGGGTCAATAATTGAAAGTGAAAATACAAATCCTTTTTATTCACTATCCCGTGGGAATTTCGTAAAATCCTGAAAATTGTTTTTAGCTGTTAGTATTACCTACTTTTTCGCCAAATTTGAAGTCCCTAATAATTATAGTTACGGAAATAGGGTCATTAATTAAAAGTGAAAATACAAATCCCATTTATTCACTATCCCGTGGGAATTTCGTAAAATCCTGAAAAGTGTTTTTAGCTGTTAGTACCTATTACCTACTTTCATGCCAAATTTGAAGTTTCTAATAATTATAGTTACGGAAATAGGGCCATTTCAAAAGTGAAAATATAAATCCCATTTATTCCCTATCCCGTGGGAATTTCGAAAAATCCTTTCTTAGCGGATGCATACGTCATAACATCTACCTGCATGCCAAATTTCAGCCCGATCCGTCCAGTGGTTTAGGCTGTACGTTGATAGATCACTATGTCAGTCACCTTTGAGTTTTATATATTTAGATAAGGTTCAGTTTCCAACTCAATGCAAGTGGTCGCTAAATCGCCTCTGCCTTATTAAGGGTTAAATAGGTTAGGTACATCATACATAACTACTCATAGTCGTAGAAGTTTGTTTCTGTCTTATTGTTTTACGTATTTTTATTTTATTTATTTATGGATGCAAGTTTGAAATAAATTATCATCATCATCATCATATCAGCCATAGGACGTCCACTGTTGGATATTAGGTTTCTCCCACAGACCTCCAGTTGCTTCGGTTGAAAGCGGTCTGCATCCACGGTAGACCTGCGGCTTTAACCATCAAGCCTTAAGCTGCGCGTACGGCGCGGACGGATTTGTTGCTTTGTATGGATTTCATTGGTAACTTCTTACTGCGTGCACTGGATCGGCATTTCGCGCCATAGAAATCTATACAAAACAACAAATTCGTCCGCTCCGTACGGTGCATACACTCCGATTCCAATGCAGTGGACGCGCAGCTTTATTGTCTAACACACTTGGAATCACGATCGTTTTCACCACTTCTTTCTGGCACACGGTTTCAAAGTCAAAGTCAAAGTCAAAATATCTTTATTCAATTTAGGCTATAACAAGCCCTTATGAATGTCAAAAAAATATACCACCGGTTCGGAAAAACCTCTGTTGAAAAGAATCCGGCATGAAACTCAACGAGGTATTTTTTTTAAACAGATTTACAATATTATTAAATGATATATCTATACATGACAAGTATTTAACATAACTTTATTTTTAACACAGTAGGTTCGCTATTTGAAGGGATCGCCAATGCGGATCGGAATTATTTCTAAATATCCCTGTCCATGATATAATCATTAACTTTATAATACGCCTTAGATATTAATGTCTTCTTTACAATAGATCTGAATTTTGTATCCGTTTCATTTGTAATATTTTTTTGAATTTTATTATAAAAACGTATGCAATTTCCCAGAAGCGACTTTTTGGTTTTAGCCAGTCTGTAAGATGGAACTTTAAGCTTTCCTGTGTTTCTAGTAGCCTTTGGCTTATAGACGTTAGTGGGAAAATCACATACGTTCCTCCTAACATTGATTATTTCAAAAACATAAAGCGACGGCAGGGTTAGGATACCTGTTTCCTTAAAAAATGATCTTAAAGATTCACGCGTCTTCAAATTATAAATTGCTCTAATCGCTCTCTTTTGTAAGATAAAAAATTGACTCAATGTCTGCAGAAGATCCCCATAAAATAAGGCCGTACGAAATAATGCTATTAAAGTAAGCAAAATACACCAACCGTGCCGTCGCCACATCGGTAAGCTGCCGTACTTTCCAAACTGCAAAAGCAGCAGAGCTCAATCTACCCGCGATTGCTGTGACGTGAGGTCCCCACTGTAGTTTAGAATCGAGCGTTGTTCCTATAAATACTGTTGATTTTACAAATTCAATTGATTGACCATTTAACTTTATATTAGAATCTGAATTCGAATTAGAATAATTTATCAACGAGAATTACTATGCTAGACATTTGGTTTTCTTAGGATTTAGTAAAAAAATATTGGCAGCAAACCATGCGGATATCATGGACAGGGTTTTATTGGGTTCAATGAAGTCGGTGTCTTTTCTACTAACCATGAACAGTAAAGACGTGTCGTCAGCAAACATAACTATGCCTGACTTTTGGCTTACCATATAAGTTAGGTCATTTACATAAATAAGATACAGGAATGGGGTGAAGGATGAGGGTAGAAATACGGCCACAGGTCAACCGTCCATCCATCTCGTTGTTGGAACGTCCTACGCTGCGCTTGCCGAACTGCGGTCTCTACTCGAGAAATTTTCGGCCCCAATGGCCATCTATTCTCCGTACTATATGGCCTGCCCATTGCCACTTCAACGAGCTAATTCGCTTGGCTTTGGCGGTGACGGTGACCCTCGTTCATCTACGTATCTCTTCATTTCTAATTCGATCGATCCCGAAGAGAAACTCCGAGCATAGCTGTCTCCATAGTCTCCAATTCTGAGCCTATTTGTGAAGCACCACGTCTCGGATCCATGTCACCATACACTGGTTAAAGACTTTTGTCTTATTAATACTAATATTGTACACTGCTGTAAAGCTGGCCTTAACAGGTTATAGGTAGAGTTCAGGGTGAAGACCAAAAAGTTGCACACCTGTTAAAGCTGCGTTAGCAGGTAATTAGGTACTATTCATTTTTCCATTGTGACACGAAAATTATCCATAAAAATGTAATATAATTAGTTAATTGTCGTGGCACAATGAAAAAAGTTAATGGTAGATAATTTTAACTACCTTCGGATACAGCTTTAACAGCTGTGCAACTTTTTGGTCTTCACTCCTCATGATGAACATTTAATACCAGGTTAACAATGTTTATTTTTTAACCCATCTATATTTCAAACACGATGCTGAAAGTAGATGTTATTCGGTGTAGTTCCTTTGCGCTAGTAGCTTAAAATAAAATGGAACTGCTGCATGCGAAGAAATACATATATAAGTTAGGTAGTACTGTCAAGGGCAGACCTCTTGAGGGGAGGTTTGACCTTAAAGGAGGCCTAGTAGGTTACTCTTTGAGTAAAACAATAAGACGTTTTAACAATTTTTTTTAATTAAAAATTGAACACAAAAAATAACACGCCTAGTATGACAAAATTAAAAGTAAAAGTATTACGAGAATCTCAGGTAGTAAGTTCAAGCGATGTTATTGAGATGTCGGTTCTGATTATTCGGTCTCCCTGGCCTACACTTCCCTGGAGTCGGAGAGAAGAACCCGGAGCGAAGAGGGCTACTGGCCACAGCAGGGGGGCCTGGTCCAGCTGAGCGGTCGTCGGTGCCGAGGTCAAAAGGGGCCTTAGGGCGGCAGGACGAGCAGCCTGGACTGTGTTCCATGCCGGAACGATCAGGGTCTTGGACGAGCCAGGAAGGATATGCAGAGCTCCGGAAGTTAAGGCCGTCAGGGCTTAGTGTCAGGTTAGGGCGTAAAGGAGCCGCATGAGCCGTGAGAGTTATAGCCGTACGGAGCTTGTGAAAGTTGAAGCCGTACGGAGCTTGTGAAGGTTGAAGCCGTACGGAGCTTGTGCAAGTTGAAGTAAATTAGGTGGTGTCAGTTGTGGTCCAGTGCTAGATTGTTTGCCAGTCACTCCTCTGCAGCGATGCACCAACTCTTAGGGTGTGCTGAATTGCAGTGAGTGGCAGAGACAATCATACGGAGTTACAGGCAGGCAAAGGAAAGTGATTCTAGTTTTATATAATTATTTTAAAAAGCAAAAGAAAAAATAAATAGCCTAAGTGACCGTTAAAATTTGAATACAACGGTTCACTAAATAACCGTTAGAAGATTACATTTGAAATTAAACGTTACTTAGCTGAGTTTGAATTTATTTTAACACCGGCAAGCATCCGTTGTATAAAAGTATTAAGCATTAACATAGGTTCTGAGTATTATAACAACGGATGAGAGAAATTAACAAATGTTAAAATATTAAGTATAAGAAGTGTTTGAAATAAAAGATTCCCTGGCCAGGGGAAGCCTTCAGTTCAATTACACAAAGTTAAATTATAAAGAAAATAATTATAATAAAATACACAGAAAAACACAAGAGTTAAATATCGGAGAACTTACCAAGTCTTGGGCGTATGGAGCTTTCGAGGGAGCTGTTTAGTGTAGTGTGAGCTGTTGAATGTGTATTTTACAGCTGTGCTTCAGCTTTTAAGGGCGAGAATATTACAGTTAAAATTCCCCCGGTCACAGCTGATCGTCAACACCCCCCTTGGCCGGCAAAAACGGTCAAGGGTGAGTTGGTTATAGCTATGTTTAGTCATACAAACTCGTGTAGTAAATGAGTGTAATAAAATGCCTACTTTTATAAAATAAATAAGTAAATAATAAATAAATATTAAATACATATTATTACGTAAATAAATGAGTCAAGGGAAAACTACGGTGGCGACCGCTAGAGTTCGTCCGTCATTCTGCTCAGAGATCCCTAATTGAGGAAAGCGCCATCTAGCTTACACTGAGCTAACTAAGATGTCAGCGATCGCCTGTATGCATCGTGACAATACCGAGATGGTTTAAACTTTTATGATTTTCAATCATATTTACTAACACACTGTACTTATCACGCTAAACAACGACTGCCTAGTCGTCTACTCTACCCACTACTCGTGATGACTCTTGCTCCTTCTCGTGAGTCATGACATGACCACGCGGCCACCTGTGATGTGGTCGAAACGTCGAGGTAATTATTACTCGTTGTTTAGCATGATAAGTCCTGAGTGTGATAGAAAATATAAATACTGAGATAATCCGCCATATTAATAATAGTAAGACTCGCTAGATGGCTGGATCAAGGGCCAGATACAGAAGGCGGTACATCTGGACACGGCACGCATCGTCCCTGACCACCGGTAGCTTGGGTAGCTTGGTAGGTTAGGTTTTTATAATATTTTTATTTTGTATGTACTTTTCTGCATTTTACTTTTTATAACTATTATAAAAACCTAATCCTCATAATGAAAATAAACAAAGAACATAATAATATTAATAATAATAATTTATTTATTTAGACAACTTGATCCAAAATTTTACTAGAATGCCGCGTAACCAACAATGGCTTCAGACACTCGTAAAACGTTTATTGATTGAGCAGAGTAATTTTTAAATATGCCATTTATTTAAGTTAAAGGGAAATAAATAGTTAAGTAAAGTTACTCAAATGAATAAAATATTAAGTAGGTAGGTAATTTGTTTTTATTCCAACTGAAATTTAAAAAACCGGCCAAGAGCGTGTCGAACACGCCCAAAATAGGGTTCCAAAGCCATTACAAAAAAAAAGTAATATTTTTCTAAGGATTTCGTATTTTATACGGAATCTTCCAAGTTTAGGTATATTTTATACCTTAGGCGGCTATTTACTCTTAAACTACAAATAATTCTCAAGCAAACTTAGCCGTTATAGTTTTCCTTAAAAGTTTGATATACCTACTTACAACCATTCTGATTTTTTTCAAGTTTTTCCCACCCCACCGGTTTAGATTATAGGGGGGGGGGGGGGGGACCGCTCGATTTTGATGAAAATTTTCACTTCAAAGTTGAATATTTCGCAAATAGATCACTGAATAGAAAAATCGTCTTAGAAACCCCCTAATAGTTTTAAAAGACCTATCCAACGATATCCCACACTATAGGGTTGGATGAAAAAAAAATCACACCCACTTTACGTCTAAATCTTTTTAGGGTTCCGGAGCCAAAATGGCAAAAACGGAACCCTTATAGTTTCGCCATGTCTGTCTGGCTGTCTGTCTGTCCGTCTGTCCGCGACTTTGCTCAGGGACTATCAATGCTAGAAAGCTGTAATTTTGCACGGATATATATGCAAACTATGCCGACAAAATCGTACAATAATTAAAAAAAACGCCAGTAAAGATAAAAATAAAAACGCCCGAAAAAAAAACGCTGCTTGAAAAGACAATTAAAAAGTAAAAATAATTATGCGCTACCTAGCTGTTGCCCGCGAGGCCCGCTTAGGCTAATTTTGCGGGAAACCAGCATAGTCCCCGCGGGATAGAGATAAACGAATTCTTCGCAGATGAAGTCGCGGGCAACAGCTAGGTAGCGCATAATTATTTTTTACTTTTTAATTGTCTTTTCAAGCAGCGTTTTTTTTCGGGCGTCTTTATTTTTATTTTTACTGGCGTTTTTTTAAGTCGGGGGTTTTTTAAATTTTAAATTTAAGTTTTTATTTCATGTTTTTAAAACTTTGATATATATTTTTTAAAGTGTACTAGTGTGTTGGATATCCTGGCTGCAGCATCAGCTCGTCGTGTTGCCACCACTGTATTGTATGTAGAATCAATTACTGATCAAAACGAATCCAAACACGTCATATGTGCTATTATTTTTTATAGTGTACTGTTGTGCTGGATATCCTGGCTGCAGCATCAGCTCATCCTGTTGCCACCATTGCATTGTTTGTAGAATCAAATACTGATCAAAACGAACCCAAACACGATGTATCTGCTATAGTTTTATTAAGAGTGTACCTACTAGTGTTCTGGATATCTTGGCTGCAGCATCAGGCCGAGAATTCCATAATCTTGCATAGCTATATAGCATACATGGGTGTTTCAAATTTTAGGTCCCAAATATGTTTGAAAGTTAAGTAAATATCCATTATGCGTCTAAGATTCCTACCGCAGCGAACAAAAGAGCTGATGATCTTGAAACGGCTGAACCGATTTTGATAAATCATGTCTAAGATCCATCGCTAGAAAACCAGCTTTCAAATAAAAATAACCGCATTCAAATCGGTCCACCCGTTTAATAGCTACGGTGCCACAGACAGACACACAGACACACATAGCGGTCAAACTTATAACACCCCTCTTTTTCGTCGGGGGTTAAAAATGATAATAAATGATATATGATTTTTAATGATATATGATTTTTGAATGATGATAAGATAAGACCCTATTTCCGATACATAGAAGTCTCACAATAAGGTTACCTTTTTATCATGTTCCTTCATACCTAACTCTAATAACAGTCAATAGAGTTAGTGCCCATAATCATAATAATTATTTGTTTACAAACTAACCTTTCGTAATCACAACCAATTATTTCAGGTTTTGTTGCCAACACGCTCTATTATTGTGTTGATATAAAAGACGCGCATAGTACCTTACCTAACCTTGGTGTCACGGTCAGCTAGGCACTACAGCGCCAGTAGATGACGTTAGTGTGCAAATTCCACGTATTTTATTTTTTTTAGGAATGAAATCGTGGATATTTTTATAAAATAATGTACATACCGCCAATAGCGTGAAATTTGTGATATATCGTACCAAGTTTCAGATGTATTTTAATTTAGAAAATACTTTCACTTGATCGCTGCAGTTTCGACTAAGATATTTTCGCACACATGCTTGTAATTTGTTGTAAACAGAAGTCTTTGTTAATTTCGCTCTCATGATCAAAGAGCAGATTGGCCTAGTTGCATAAGGCTAGAGTTTACCCTATCCTCAGCTTAGGAAGTTCGGGTTCAAACCCGTTGTTTTTTTTTTATTGTTCTCAGTTAATGATGTTAATATTTTTTGAAATGTGTAGCTAAAAATTTATAAGACCTAATTTAGGCCCAAATAAAGTAAATCTGAATATGCACAGCACAACTACAGTAAGTACTATGAGACTTATAATTCCTCACATCCACTCAAGGGTTGCTTGGTAGAGATCCCTTCGAGGGATAAGTTCGCCTTTACAAAGTCAAGGAAACCGAATCACGTACCAGAGTGGAACCCAAGTGAAACCTTTTCATATTCAATTGCGCTGTGATTTCTTTGGCAAGTGTATGGGATGTCAACATGACATTAGTAGCACATAGGTTCCACCCTGGTACGTGACTCAGTTTCCTTGACCGTAACTCAACGATTGTTTATTTTTTTTTATTTACAATACACTTTACATACTATGAGAAAATTAGTCATAATCATTATCCCTATACATACCTACATACAGAGGCCTCCTCTCACAATGAGGGCTTGGGCGTTATTTTCAACGCAGGCCAAGTGTGAATTGAAATATAGCACACACCATTAATTATATAGCAGGTGTGTGTACGTTTCTTCATGATATTTAATTGGTTGGGTAGTAATCGAAGGCTCTACTGAACAACAAATAAAAAAGTCCATCCCTAAGTCAGTTTTTATTTATTTATTTACATCAGTCAATTAAATTAGCCCACATACAACCACTGCTGAGTGCCTCTTGCATTTTCACGCCACTTTTCCAGTCTTGTGCCAGTCTCGTACACAGCTTACCAGCCGACAATGTATGTTATGACAGTGTTTTTCACTCTGTAATTAAATATTTTATTATGAAAATAAAACATATTTTGAAGAAGCATATTTTGTCAAATGAACTTTTCTCTGAACTCCAAAATTACCGAGATATGAGGCTCAAAAGTTAGTCCGCTACCAAGGGGCTGGGGACTTGGAAAAAAAAACAGTAAAAAAATCTGTCCTAAACACCTACGGTCATGGAAACTGAGACTTTAGGCCTCCCCCATATTTTCCCGTGTTGCCAATACTCGCCACGTTTGATAAGCGGGTTGGCGAGCGTAGTAAGTATATGATGTGGGGTTGCTTGGAAAACGCTGCTGCCCATCTTCTGATATTATCCCTCAGCCGATTCCTACGGTACCCACGGGGGTGGTGGAAGTTGTATGTTGTACTCAGCCTCTACTGTACTTACTTTTTAATTTCCTTATAATGCGTCTTTTTCGAGACCAGAGTATTGATGCTTTATGTATTTTTTTCGCAAAGTTCGTGGCTTCATAGTTTCCAATGTGAATTATAATTCAGTTCAATACTTGAAAATATAACTGCACTCACATTATAGATAATGATAATCCCGCCAGTTTCGAGGACAAATTACGATAATTTAATTTAGGAAAAAATTACTTCATTAGTTTACAATGTCATGACAACCTATGACAACAAACGAACAAAAAATTATGACTTGACGAATTTGACATTTGACTTGATGTTTTTTTTTTTATGGAAAAAGCCACAAGCCATGCAGCCTTTATCTGATTTTATCACTACTAATTTATAATCCGTTAATGCAATTTTCCGTACTTATTTGTTAATACGTTAATGTTATGTGATTTTCTTCCTAATTTCTGTCGGAAACCCAAAGAATTGGCAATACATTTGTTCGTTGCACTTCAGTCTTTTGATTGACGGACTTTGTATCTATGGCCAGCAAAAATATTAAAAAAAAAGTTAAACGAGCTTCAAAATGGTAATATGTGATTTTGATCAGACAAATCAAACGAAATCTGGCAACGTCGCTTAGCATCGAATTGTCAGCGAGTTGACAACGTAGCTGAAACACACACTACTAACCGAGCCGTTGGCGTACGATACTGTCGCCGTCCACTCACATATTGACAAAAAATAACTAAAATAATCATCTAGATTAAGCTATAAATGAAAAGCTTTCTTTAGGTAAATAAAAAATGCCTCAAATAAAGAACAAAATAAAAGTCAACAGATGTGATTTTAATTTCAAATAATTCTTTCAAGCGCTCATGATTGTGTTATTACATTAGTATGTAAATCGTTCCACCAATTAATCTACAATTCGTATGAAAATATCGTGGGTACTTTTACTAACTAGCTAATTAATAAAATTGATTTTTCGTAAAAGAAAAATACCTAAACACTTCTTTTTTGACAATAAAATATCAGATTATTGACTTACTGGACCAAACATAATCCTTTAATATTGTGTTTTTTTTACTAATTTAAATATTTTCTTTCTTTTGCTATGTTGTAATGACGCTAATACACCACAAATTCTGTTAACTTTTTTGTACTAAATACTCAAACGACTTAAATATATTCTTATCAGTTTAATCAAAATACTAAACGCATCCAAAACTTCAGAATAGACTGAAACAATTTATTAAAGCGACGAAGAATCAATTTTCTTCATATGCATAGAGTACTAAAACGCCAAATGTATTTAAAGTTGAAAAATTACAAATTACTTAACAATATAAAAGTTTAGAAACTAAAACAGGTAAAAGCACTAAAGAGAAAATACTCAATTTAAGCGTCGGATTAGTAAGAAGTGTCCCAAATTTCACTGATTTTTCAGGGACTAAAGCGCCAAAAAAGTCCTCTGATCGTCTCGAAACCCAGCTAGATCGATGCAGAAAAATTCGCTGATTCCGGTGGTATATATAACTCAATTTGGCCCAAAGTGTCGCTTTAGTATCTTTACCTCCGAAGCGACGATATGATTTTTGAGTACCTCCCATAGACGTAATTTTTGTTTTCTCATCCAATCTTGTAGTGTGGGGTATCGTTGGATAGGTCTTTTAAAACCATTTTTCGATTCAGTGATTAGTTTGAAAAATATTCAACTTTAAATTCCAAATTTTCATTAAAATCGAGCGAGGGACCCCCTCTAAAATCAAAACCGGTGGGAGAAAAATTTGAGAAAATTCAGGATGGTAGTAAGTATATCAAACTTTCAAGAAAAACTAAAACGGTTAAGTTTTCTTGAGAATTATTAGTAGTTTTACTCTTAAATAAAAGGTATAAAAGATACCTAAACTTGGAAGATTCCGTATAAAATACGAAATCCTTAGAGAAATATTACTTAATTTTTTGGTAATGGCTACGGAACCCTATTTTGGGCGTGTCCGAGACGCTAATGGCCGTTTTTTTTTTGAAATTTTGTATTGTACTATTTTGTTGGCATAGTTTATATAGATATTCGTGCAAAGTTACAGCTTTCTAGCATTGATAGTCCCTGAGCAAAGCCGGGGACGGATAGACAGACAGACAGACATGGCGAAACTAAGGGTTCCGTTTTTGCCATTTTGGCTCCGGGACCCTAAAAAAGAAGAAAATTCAAAACTGAAACTAAAAATGGAAAAGTAAAAGTTTAAAAATCTGAAGTAATAATGAAAACTATTTTTTGAGGTTGGTGCCTGTGTAAATATACACAGTTGTTAACTACCTACTTATTTTAATACTTCTTTTTAAACCAAGACTGGCACCGATATAAAAAAAATAATTGGCTAATTTACTTTAGATTTTTTAAATTTTCCATTTTAGTTCCAGTTTAGAATTTTCTTATTTTTTTTTATTTCATTTTTATTTGAAGTTTATTTAATTATATATGATTTACCTAGATTACTTTTTCTTGTAAATATTTTTCGATTTTTTTCAGTTGTGGTTGATAAATGTTTTCATACAAGTATTCAACGATGTTCAAGGTGTACTAGAAAAGACACGATAATATTTTGAACCAAAAATGGCAATGAAAAGTCTATATAGGGGTGTCTGCTCAGGCCCAAAATGTCTGTTTTCCTAAAATGTACAATTCTCAAAACGTCTGCGTTTTCACAATGTTAGCACTTCTATTTTGTCAGTTTTCCCAAAATGTCTGATAATTAAAATGTGTACAATCTCAGGAAGTCGTCTATTCATATGTTTACATTCCTATAATATTAGCATAACCATAATTTCAGCTTTCCCGTTATGTTCACTTTTTTTAAATAGGCTATAGTCTTGTTAAGTTTGTTTTCCCATAATGTCTGCTTTATTTTCAAATCAATGTTTTAAATGTAAAAGGTTTAATTGCTGGCATACTTACTCTTTGATAACATAAATATCTATACCTAAACCGGTTTCGTACCCGAACAAAGGGATTTTTGTAGTTTAGTTTTTTACTAAAATCAATGCTAATAAATGCGAAAGTAACTCAGTCTGTCGATCTGTTACTCTTTCACGGCTGAACCGCTGAACCGATTTAGATGAAATTTGAAGACCATGATTGGAGACATTTTGGGAATAAGACTTTTCAGGAATGCCAACGTTATAAGAAGGCGGATATATTGAGGTTGCTGACATTTTGAGAATAAACACTTTCTGAAAAGCGAACATTATACAAAAACTGTAATTCTTGGAGACAGGCAATTATAAACAGCTGACATTTTGAGAAACTGACATTATGCAAAAGACGTGTTGAAATTCTGAAAAGCCGACATTTTGCGAAAAATACATTTTAGGAAAACGGATATTTCAGGCCTGAGCCGGGGTGTCCACTGAAACTGTTCTAACCATCCTGCTGAAATATTGAAGATTCATTTTACGACACTTTGAATTAACCTTAGCATTACCACAAAAAAAAAATATGCAAAAAATGAACTGATGTCTGGCAACGATAACTATAGATCCGATTCACACAAGGCCATGAAAAGCGTCTGTGCTATTTTAAGTACAGTCACCAGCATTAATATCTGCCACAGCGGAGCGTGCAAAAATATCTGACACGTCCTTCCGGCCCTAGAAATAGAGTCGTATCAGATAATTATGCACGCTTGTTGTGTCAGATATTGGTGCTGGTGACTGTACAATTCGACTTATCATAGCTATTCAACGCTAAAAATCCAAGAGTATCCGATAGAAAAGCGCCGCGCTTTGTCCCGTCATTACTTAGGTAACAAATTTGAACGATTTTATGAAGTACGATGAAAAAGCTCTCGTGCGAATTGGACATTTCTTTGTGACGGAAAATACTTACCAATGCTAACTAGCAGAATCAGATGTAAACTTGTATTCACGCGCTCCATGCACGTCTAATCTAGACTGTTTAAAAAAATGAGTAAGCACGACCTATTACCACCACTACCTTTTATCATCTGTTATATACGTTTATGATATCTTCAACCTCGATTAAAGTCGAAGAATACCTACGTATTGACGTTAGTTACGTACTTAAGGTTGCCCCATTACTTAAACGCTGTACCTACTTGAATTAAATAAAAGTTATTTTTAATGAATAATAAAGTATAGGTACATAATATATTTAGGACAAGGTATAAAATAAAATAACATAGCTAATAATAACGCCGACGTCTTTGCTGGTACATACTTTTTTGGCGAAATGTTAAGTACTTTTTTTTACTACGAACCAGTTATTTTTAGAAGCCATCAAGCCACAGAATAAGTAATAGTACAAGTACAGAAGCTTCACTGCCGTACAAAAGTGACGTTTAGGCATAAGAATCGTGCCTACTTTATGCTTCTCTGTCTATAGCATAACTCGTGTTCACTCGCACGCGGCACGTGTAGCGCTAGGGTTGCTACGCCCGGAAAACACTAGTGAAGGTTATAAATGTCATCACCAACAGATGTCGTTTGAGTACCTATAGTTGCACAATTAACAATGAAATTAAATGAAATTTATTGCGTATGAACTAAGGTACAGACGATTACATATTGCTTAACGTTGCTTTTGTGATGGTAGCCACATTGGATTCGAATTTTGCACGTGTGAAGATTCTTTTTTTCAAGCCCTTTTATTTGATACTTAACCATATAGAACCGATTAAAAAAAATTACACACTATAATATTTTTATCCTATGATGAGTTCTGTGACGTTTCGAGTTTGAAAGTTTTAGAGATGTACCATTTATCGAGTGAACTATCGATTTTTCTACGAGTTATTAGTGCCTATTTTTAGAGAAGTTGCATCATATTTAAAAAATAATAATCCAGTTTTCCGCCCACCGGGCCACCGTTTTCTCGTTCTCGTTAAAAATAATCCCTCAAACGAATTACAAACTCCCGACTCTAGGAGTTCAAAACAGTCTTTTTAGACCGTTTCGACATTTTGCCAAAAAATAACAACAAACTTAACGAGAAGCAGTAACAAAAGTCAACAACAATAATAACAGAAATCAACAATAACAAAATACAATGTTAAGAAAATGCAATGGAAACTCAACTCGTATACAAGGCAGACGCACTCGTGCTGAGCTGCTGACAGTGCTGCCGTCCTACCGAAGAAGGCGGCAAAGTGACTTTAGCGGCTTTTTAACTTTTTGATACATGCATACTCAGAAAAAAATTCTGCGACGAACGGTATTGACTTTTTTTTTCTATGACAGTTAGTTCTCGAGATACACAGCAGTTAAACGACACGTATTTTGATTTTTGTTAGGGTTTTATAATCTAAAAAGCCATGATTGGTATTAAATAAGCTAAAAAGACGTTATGTCCTGTTATTTATATCATGCTTAAAATATAACACTTTTCTAAGCTAAAAAGCGCTTATCGACTATTCATACTTTAAAAGCGGCTAAGTTCGTTTAACGAGGTTTTAACGAATTGTCATTGCTGAAGTGAAATACTTGTTTATAGTCTTAAAAGCAGTATTCTTTAAATTATACTCTATAATTACGTTATGGGACCTTAGCCGCCTTTTTGCCTATAACACTTAATTAAAAACACACGATAGAATATTCTTTTTATTAGTAATTTCTATTCTATAATTTAAAGAAGTAATTTTGTTTACTTACTTTTACATAAATATACTAGACGCCTGAATAAAAACTTAATTATTTTGTAATTTTTGGTGGAAAAACTGGTATTGTGCTTTTATTCATAACATTTGGTGCAATCATTTACAATTAAGATAAAACAAATACGAAAAAACGGAATAAAATAAATATTCAGGACTAAACTGTGGTAGAACAACGCAACCTGTTCATGTTCCTTAGAATAAAATTGTCTCAATGTTAGTTGAGAGTTGAAAATAAGTTAGTAAATATTTTTTTTTACAAAATCCTTATTTAATAACAATACAAGGAATCATATTAAAAAAGGTTATTATTATTCCCCTCAATGGCGGCCTTAAGGCTAAGGCCAATGCCAGTTAAATTAAAGATAAATGTATTCTTCTTTTTCACGCGGACAACTTGCGCATTAAAAAATGTCAGACACAAGAGCAATATAGAATTTTGTGATCATTGTTAAAAAAGCTTGGCGAAACCTGAAAAGTTTATTTGACAGTGACAGAAGTGACATTGAGAGATTTAACAGTGACATATCTGTCGTAGATTTTTTGGTCTTGAATTCCAGTTTTTAGTATAGGTAGGTATCCATTATTTGTTCATTGTGTCCTTGTACGAAACTATTACACTACATTTATATACTTACTACTAATTTACAACTACACCTAATACAAAAAAAATGCGTAAGTACGAGTACGTGGACGTAAGTAAAAGGTGATCATCTCGCGAAGCGAGCGCAAGACGAGCGAGCTAAAATCAAAACGTACGGCACTGACGGTAGCGCAGCCTTGACTATAGAAAGCTTAATCCTCCTTAAATTATCAGTGTGTGCGTGCGCCGGGTGCGTGTGTACCGGCGCCAACCGGCGCGCACACATTTAAGCCGCGCGATGTACTTTTGTTTGTAGTGAACTTACTTCTTCTATTTTACTATGGTATTATCAAACTTAAATAGCTAATGCCCCATCTCCATTGTTTATGAGGAGTTTCATATTAATCCGGCATGTGGTTTTACAATTATTACATGGGTTTTTAAAATCCACGGAGCGTAAAGAAAAAACAAATCATACATAAAAAATCATCGTGACTCTCATGAAAGTAGGATTACATAAAAAATTCAACCTTGATTTGTTTTGTCTTGGTTTTACTTGTTTATTGAAAAAAATCAAAGATGTCACACGTGCGCGCAACGAACTGGAGCGTTTGTCTGTCTAGGTATTAAATTATTACGCCTACAACGGTGGAGAAAGGAGACAGAAGGTCTCCTGAAGCTGGGTCCAAATACTGGACGACCGCCGTGCTGGCGGGCCATGGGTGCGCAGTCACAGCCCGTCTACAAAACGGCGATGAAGATGAACGCCCTGGGGTTTTTAGTAGGTACACCGCCCCACATAGGGGCGGGAATCCCACATACCCACCGGCCTCCCCAGGCCGGTGGCATCCATAACAAAGAAGCGAGAGAAGATAGAAGGTAACAAAGTGATTTATGAACTTATAAGATCTTACCTAAAATTGCTCTAGTGTCTTCGTAACTCATGGAATGCAGTTTACTTAGTTTCAAAAGTTTTCTGTTTTACTTCATTTAAATAAGCTATCACATACTTAGTTTAATTTTGCACCTAACTGCTTATTGATGGGAATGAGACTTGAATATAATATATTGAGCGACGATAAATCAGTAATAGTTTGTTTATTATGTAGAGTGGGCCAATGTTGTGTCGCTGAGTAGGTAGATTTCTCAAGGGGGTATATGGTAGGTATAAGCCGTGTCATCGGACGTGTCCCTATACTACGAAGTGTTAAATGCGAACTTCATATCTTGCATTCCCGCTGACGCTTATTATTTAATACAAGAGCAAGAGGGACAGTCCGATACGTACTTCGATTTTCGAACTTCGTAGTAGGCCCTCAGATCAGACACGACGGTTTTCAAAGTTTGCACCCAGAAAATACAAAGAGGTTAATTAAAAAAACATCCTGTGCACTGTAATGCCGTATACATTTATTGAAATAAATAAATGTTAAAAGATACAGATGTTGGTATATTCTTAGTTATTAGTGTTTTATCTAGAGATATAGAGTACCTAGGTAAGAAAAAATATTTCTGTCCACCATTCAGTGGTCACCCTGTAAATAATGGTTCGTAATGTTTCAATGTATTAAAAAAGCGGTCTACAAAACGGCTCACGTATTCCTTATTTATTCGCTATTCGTTACTACCATTATTATTGTAAGTGGGTTAGGTAAAACTACCACTGAACCAAAACTTTATACCTGGCTACTCCATGAATACACATGCAAACACATACTGTAAACTGTGCGACACATGTGCAGTACCTGTAGACCCGTAATCCTTCACATTCACATAAATCAACATAATTACATCTCATATATTCAAAACAACCACCACAAACACACGAGATACGAAAGCGCTTCAATCTCTATGCGATATTTTTCAGGAGAGCCATTCAAAAATATGCGACTAAAGCAATGAGTAGTTAATAGTTTATTGACAATTTATAGTTGCAACTTTGCCTTAAAGTTTTCGTGGCAGCACGTAGGTGGATACACAATCAGTCTAAAAAAAACTTATGGATCGAAATATAAAACGCTTATCCAAAGAGTAATAATATCTGGCACTATTAATTGAGCCTTATTAGTCTCAATCCATTGTTTATAACTGGAAACTCTTGTAAAGAAGGTGTTGTTCAAGTGCTTCCCGTCACTTCCGTCTCTGAGGACCTGTTTGCCGCTTACAACGCCGACTAAAATACCCTCGTTGACTTCGTTAGCGTGCTCAGTATTTTTGCAGACTAGAGGGCCTCCGGAATCACCCTGTGGTTAGAAAATGTCTTAATGAAGGTGCGACCAAACCGCTGCTTAAAAAACGGCGACGGTACGGAATCGCAGTGACGCATCATATGCGCACCGTTTTTTTGCATGCTTTCCACACCGCTGCTTAAAATACGCAAACAGTGCGTGTCTAGTAGTTTTGCCTTGTACGGTAAATTCGAAAACGAATATGAGACGTAATGGTTGAACGATGACAGCGCGAAAACCCTACTTTACGCAAACAGTGCGGAATCGTATGATTGCCGTAAACGTCACGACATGCGGTAAAACCTGACGTTGCGGCACGTCACTATGATTCCGTATTTTAGGTGCTTAGGTGCCGTCACCGTTTTTTAAGCAGCGGTTTGGTCGCACCTTTAAACGATTATGTCAGATAGTGTAATTCAATTCAATTCAATAATTTATTTAATTCAGATAAAGTCCATATTGGGTTATTAGTAACAATGCCCTATGAGCTAGTGTGAGTATGGTACATTCGAAATAAAAGAAGTTGGCTATAGGTAGAAAATGCTGCGTAACCGTATAAAATGTGTATTTTATGATAAACTAGCCGTTACCCGCGACTCCGTCCGCGTAATGTTCGTTTATCGCTATCCCGCGGGAACTATGCAATTTACCGGGATACAAACTAACCTATGCCCTTCCACGGGACACAAACTATATCTGTACCTACCGAATTTTATCTAAATTGGCTCAGCGGTTTAGACGTGATTAAGACAAACATCCAAACATCCAAGCCTTCAATCATCTCTACAAACTTTCACATTTATAATATTAGTAGGATAATAAAAATTAAATGAAACACCGCCGTGCTAACATTCATTTTTACATTACTATCTTTGATTTGCTTAATCATAAGAGGTCAGCCGGTGGTATTTATACTAGTCAACAAAAGAAAATAAGGGCCACTTGAGTTCACAAAAATGTTTAACAAAAAAGTAAGTTTTTTATTTTTTTGAAGTCGGTTTTACTTTGTTTTAAATTTTCTTTATTTCTCACTTTTTAGTGATTCGTAGCCAAAGTACATCTCACAACTATTCCAATAAGCCTAAACACGACTTAGTTGCTCTGTTTTATAACAGAGTTCCGTTGCCTACCTTCTGGCTTCAGCAACAGATCAGTTCGAAAGAATCATTAACTTAAAGCTTCTTCTTAGTCGCTTATCTAGGTATATTAATCATGATCGTTTATAGACGAGCGAGCATTACTTAGCTTTGATGAGTTCCATTGGTCATCTACGGTCTTCTTCATCAGGTCCATATTGTCCATTTTGACAAGTATGATCTATGTTTTAATTTTTTGCTCTTATTACAGGCCACACCCGGTATATTTCGCTCATCCAATAGAATAATGATTTATTTACAAAAGCACGCAAGTTTTAAACTTTGAATTCACGGTTTGATATCTTTAAATTACTTTCTAATATAATGGTTAAAGCAATTGTGTCAATATTCCGTTGGATGAACGATTTACCAACTAATATTTTTGTTTTACCAATGAAGCTCACGTGGCCCTCCCTATTTTCTTTTGGGTAGTATTAGCATATTAATGTAGAAATGAGAATTATAATAAAAAATTTAACCGACTACAAAAAACCATGAAAATAATTTTCTAAGTACCACTATGAAGTCGGTGCCTCAGCACGGGCCAGCAGGAGTGACCTATAGTCGTCTACTTCACCTACATAAATACTATAACTATATATTGAGCTTCAATCACTCCTGCTGGCTCGTGGTGAGGCACCGACTTCAGAGTGGTAGAAAATTATTTTCATGGTTTTTTGTAGTCGATTAAATTTTTTGTTATGATTTTTTTTCGCGCTTTTTAGTGTAAATAATCTAAGATACAATTGATTAATGTCAACTGCTGGAAACCTTTTACAAAATATTGTTTTTCCCGATGCAGATTACGATGAGCATAAATTGCTTAGCAACTGTGTTAGAGTAATTGAAATTCAACCCGTGTCATACTTGTTATTGAGTAGTAACTCCGATGGTCAACTGTGGTCTTCATCAGTTCCACTTCACCAAATGATGATTTTCTAGAGCAAATGTACGAGTTACTACTAAATATATCCAATTTACCATAGGTGTCCCTTCAATATTTGAAGAGCTCCCTCGATTTGCTTAGGATTCAATCATCAGATCCTAATATGGTGCTTATGGGACCTAATTGAAGGTATTCCTATACGAACGCAAAAAAAAAGAAATGAAGCTGTACCTACCACTCCGACATCTGCCAAGGCTCCTCTAGTACATATAAATCTTTTCGTATTTCTGTTATGCAATTTGCCGCAAGCTGGTGCTGAAAGTACTTCGAGTTTTGCCCAGAGTAGTTTGTCTGACTGGTGCTGGTTAAGAAAAGAATACTTGTAGGTGTAACTAAATACTGATAATTGGCTTAGTTGATGAAAATCTCCTTTACAGTGTATAATTAATTATATGTTAAGCACCAAAGTCAATAAATGGGACACTCATTATACTCGTAGATAATACCCGGGCCGGGAATTATAAAAAATTAGAAAGAGTCGGAGAATGCAATTACGAGTGCCCGCGGGTGAGACGAGATTTTTTTTTTTATTCGACTGGATGGCAAACGAGCAAGTGGGTCTCCTGATGGTAAGAGATCACCACCGCCCATAAACATCTGCAACACCAGGGGTATTGCAGATACGCTGCCAACCTAGAGGCCTTAAGATGGGATACCTCAAGTGCCAGTAAGACACTCTCCACGCCGAAACACAACAGTGCAAGCACTGCTGCTTCACGGCAGGATTAGCGAGCAAGATGGTGGTAGCAATCCGGGTGGACCCTGCACAAGGTCCTACCTATCTACCCTGGGTCTACCTGGCCTGAGTTCAATAGTATGAGGCGTTCAGATATTATATTACAGGTGTAGTGCTTAATTAATGGTTATTCTTCGTATTTTATCGGAAAAGTTCATATTAAAGTATGATTCCCACTGATCGCATCGGACTGGACCGCATACTAGCGCACTTTACCACATGCCAAAGGATTTTTTCTCAAACATCCAAGGAAATATTGTCCTTATCGTCGTGATAATAGAACGCCAAGTACGTCATTGTATAGCACTTAATAGCTTTTTCCCGCGGCTTCGCCCGTGTGGAATTCGTTTGCGCGCTGTTCTCTCGGGAGCTGTACATTTTTCCGGGATTAAAAGTAGCATATGTCACTCTCTGGCCAACTATCTCTATGCCAAAAATCACGTTGATCCGTGGCTCCATTTCGACGTTAAAGACGGACAAACATACAAACACACACACACTCGTATTTATGAGATTATAGGGCATGCAACTGCTGCTGCTGGGGGGAGTCTATATCTGTAACATAATTACTTACTCCTGTCTCAGTTTGTCCAAAACCAGTTACAAAACATATCACCCCTTTGTCTGTATAAGTTCCATGTTCTCGAGCATACGGTATTTTGTTTACATGATCATTGAAAGTAAAGGGCTGTGATGTGAACTGAAAAAAAGTTTGGTTCTTAGTTCGAAACAATGTGAAGTAGCAGCTGGTTTCCGTTGGTGTGTGGAAGTGCAGGCAGTTGTCACTTCTTTCTATACTATACGTATAACATGAGGGTAAAAGATGTAGTAAATTGTTAAAGAAACGACATGCTTTGATTGGAATTTGTATTGAAGTAAAGTATAAACAATTATGTCAGTCAAGTTTAAATATAAGGAAATAGAAATTTGATTACAAAAGCTTATAAAAATAGCCAGTACCTATGTACAACAATAGAGTACCTATTTTAACACCCGCCCATAATCAAAATTCTCTGTACATAAACTTGCTCATAACAGAATACTTTAAATGTAACATCACAAACCAAACAGTAGATAAAACCAACGAACTATAAAACATAAAATTCAAAAAATATAGGTATCAACTAGGTAAATTAATTAAACCTAACCCTTGAATACATCTTTGATGTGCAGTTTTACCCAGACATTTGGTGAGCACATCAGCAGACATATTGCTCGAACTAATGAATTTTAGTTTTATAATATTATCTGACACCTTTTCCCGAATAAAATGAAATTTCGTGTCAATGTGCTTGGTCCTACCATGGTTTACGGGATTATATGCCAAGTTTTGTGCACTCTGACTATCACTGTATAAAGTGATAGTAGGATATTGATCATTATTGCTACATACCTGAGCAATGAATCTACGCAAATATGTAGCCTCTTTTGCTGCTTCTGTTAGTGCCATATATTCGGCTTCAGTTGACGACAACGCCACTGTAGGCTGTTTCTTTGACGCCCATGACACCGGGCCATCTGCAAGTTTGAAACAGTAACCGGTATAAGAGCGCCGATCACTGGTACAATTTGCCCAGTCAGCATCCGTATAACCCATAAGAGGTATTCCAGTTTTCCTATAGATTATAGAATAATCTATAGTGCGCTTTAAATATTGAAGCACCCGTTTTGCTGCTAGCCAATGAATTTTGCCACATTTAGTATTAAATTGGCTCAAATAACTGGCAGCAAACGCAATATCTGGCCGTGTATTCACAGCAAGATACATAAGACAGCCAATTATCTGCTGATAATCATAAGTTGACTCCTTACCTTCAGAATCAGCAGCTAGCTTGCTATTAGCTAATGGCGTGTCAAATTCCTTTGCATTCTGTAATGCGTACTTCTTCAGTAGCGAAGTAATGTACGACTTTTGATTTATAGTAACTTTTCCATCGTTACAATCAATATTTATTCCTAAATAATATTTCAACGGCCCTAAGTCTTTGAGTGAAAAGTATTTTTGTAAATCACTTTTCACTTTGACATACGAAGTATCGTTCTTGTAAAATATAATTAGGTCATCAACAAATATGGCCAGTAATATTATTTCAGAACCAATGAGTTTCTTATATACACAAGGTTCAGTAGGCAGCCTATTAAAACCTATTTTAGACAAGGTTTCGTTAAGTTTAATGTTCCACGCACGAGGGCTTGCTTTAGCCCATATAAGGACTTTTGCAGGAGACATACCTTATCTTCATGGCCCTTCTTCACAAAACCTTGAGGCTGGTCCATGTAGACCTCCTCTTCTAGGTCGCCATTCAAAAAGGCAGTGTCGACATCCAAGTGATGCATTTTAAGGTCCATTTCGGCGGCTAAGGCAAATAAAGTACGCAGAGATGAATGTCTGATCACCGGCGAAAAAGTCTCGTGGTAATCTACTCCCGCGACTTGATTAAAGCCCTTTATTACTAGTCTAGCTTTATACCTAGTGATATTACCGTGTGTATCTGTCTTCAACTTGTACACCCATTTGCAGGGAATTATTTTACGATCAGGCCTGTCCACCAGCTTCCATGTATTCATTTTCATTAGCGAATCATACTCATCTTGCATGGCTGACTTCCATTTATCCGCGTCATCGTCTCGCATGGCTTGAGAGTACGTTTGAGGTTCTCTGTCCTCAGCTAATGTGTGATAGGAGAAATAATCTGGAGGTTTACTATCTCTAGCTGGATATCTCCGATCTTCTACCACAGGACAGTCTTCCAATAACTCAGTCTCAGGTGGACATGACTTTTCAGGAAGTGGATCAGCAGAAGCATCATGAAATTCTTCCTGTAACATATCATTTGCCTCATGAATAGTACTAGGAGAGGCATTCGACTCTCTAGATACATTTTCCTCGCATACAGGAGCAGGGACTCTACCAACCTATCTTCTCGTTCTTGTACCGGTCTCAAATTGTCTAACAGTATGACAGGACCAGATACTGAAACGTTTTTGGACGTACTTGGCTCTTCATTCAATTTATTGTTCTTCAAACTTGTGAAGCAACCTTCGAAGAATGTAACGTCACGTGACTTAGTAAACCTTCTTGGATATTGAGGGTCTCTGAATATGTAACTATTTGGATCATCTGAATATCCAACAAAGATACATTCAATCGCTTTCATATCAAATTTCTTCCGTTGACAATCAGGTACATGAATCAGAGCTCGACACCCGAAAACCCTAAGGTTACTTAGATTCGGTTTACGGTCATACAATTTCTCAAAAGGAGTTAAGTTGTTAAGCGCGCGATGGGGGGACCTATTCTTTAAATACACCGAAGTTTGTACCGCGTCTTCCCAATACGCTTTGGAGAGAGAACACTGTGCCAACATAGAACGAGCTTTCTCGATTACTGAGCGTATAGTTCGTTCTGCTAATCCATTTTGTTGCGGACTGTACTTCACTGTCGTTTGGTGCACAATACCATTAGTACGAAAATGATCTGACAGTTCTTTGTTGACATATTCACCTCCATTGTCCGTCCTAACAGCCTTTATTTGAGCTCCAGTTTGCCGTTCCACTAATTTTTGGAAATGGCAAAACTTTTCTTTCACTTCTGTCTTCGAAGAAATAAAATATATAAAAATAAAGCGTGTATAATCATCTACAAATAATAAGGCATACTTGTTACCTTGTAGAGAGGTTTCTGACATCGGTCCACAGATGTCGCTATGTATCAACTCAAGCAAAGACGTAGCTGGTTTATAGGCTATTTTCTTAAACGGTTTGCGAGCTTGCTTACCTTCGATACAGGCTACGCAACTCTCTTTGTCAATTTCTGTAAACTCTACACCTACATGACTATTTCTTAAATGGTTCATACCGATGCGACACAGATGACCCAAACGCTTGTGCCATAACTGGTACCTAGTAGCGGAGTCAGAGTGCACATCACAGGCTACATCGCGAGGCATATTGACAGTACAGTCTAATTTGTACAGACCTCTATAGGGCGAACCGTGAAGAATAGAGTCACCTACAAAAGAAAAGGTATCAGATTATAGAAATTACAACCATTTTTATCAAAAAGTACACTATAACCTTTTTCTACAGCCTTATAAACAGATATCAAATTACTATTTAAAGAAGGTACATAAATTGCATCTTTTATTTATTAACAGTAGAAGAACCAGAGTGGATTGATATATCACCAATACCGCCGCTGTCTATCTTGGTACCATCTGCAATAGTAACCTTTGTAGTAGATTCTGGTGATCTTAAATTTCGAACCATTCCAATCTCGATGTCATATGCCGGGTCGCTCCTGAGTCTATAGTCCAGTAGTCTTCACAGGCATTAGCACTGGTACCAAGAGCTACCACTGAAGCCGCTTCCTGTGCCTTCTTCTTTATCTTCTTAAAGGACAATCTGGGCGCTTATGACCAGGTTCGTTACAATCATAACAAACAATAGGTTTCTTAACTTTTTTGGGCTTGACATCTCGCGAACGTAGAGCAGAATCAAGTTTGGTCGAATCTTCGCTTTTCGACACTTCGTTGAGAAGTTTTAGACTTAACTAACTCTGTAGTCACGTTCTGGTTGCTATTCTCAAGTGCCATAATCAAGGGATCAAACCTGAATGTAAGTCCTCCGAGTAAAATAGCAGCAACAGACGAATCTTCAATAGTTTTCCCTATGTCAGATAAATCATGCACAGTTGTCATCACTGCATTGATATATGACTCTATATTAGGGAAATCTGACAAGCAAAGTCTATAAAGTCTTCGTTCTAAATAAGGCGACGACCCATACCTTTATCCTCGTATGCATTCTGTAATGCAGTCCAGGCTTCCGACGCTGTTTTAGCACTTCTTACTTGCGTTATAGCCGAGCCTTCAAGTGTGAGGCATATCTTCGTCAAGGCCTTTTTATCAATTTTTGACATAGTATCTGCAGATATATTATGGCCTTCAGGATACCCTTCTATAGCTTCCCACAAATCCTCATGCATCAAATAGTTTCGCATTTTGAATTTCCAAGAACTATATCCGTCTCTATTAGTTAGACAAAAGTTGGGCAGTGAGGAAGAACTAGAACCTCTTACCCCATTGGTATCTCCTCGACTATGAGCCATTGTATCCTCAGATCAGCTGTCACAATATCGAAAAATCGGAACTGATATTTTTCACTTTTCGATAAAATCACTTCACAAATAACAATAAAACATTAATTCATAATTGAAATAGTTTTTCTTCAACAAAGCTTCGTGCTGATAACGTTTTTGTAGTAAATTGTTAAAGAAACGACATGCTTTGATTGGAATTTGTATTGAAGTAAAGTATAAACAATTATGTCAGTCAAGTTTAAATATAAGGAAATAGAAATTTTGATTACAAAAGCTTATAAAAATAGCCAGTACCTATGTACAACAATAGAGTACCTATTTTAACAAAAGAGACGGTGAATGTGATCAGATCAGGAACGCTAGAGCGTTAGACAATACGGCCCCGGTGCCGCAAAGTGACATCGTGGCCAATTTAATCGCGTATTATTGAAAAGATCACTACTTTGAAAAAATCTCGTATCTCAAATCAATACGTCAACAAAATTTACCTTTGAAATAATGTTCATAAAGTTCATTTAGAAAAGTATCAATTTTGAGGTACGAGCTTTTTTCAAAGTAGTGACGTTATATGTATTTTACGGGTTATCATCATAACTAGTCATTGTCATTATGTAGGCCAGTGGCTCGTTTTCCTTGGCTTTATAAGCAAAACGTCCAAGTGCTCGACACGCTTATGCCCAATAGACGACACCATGCTGTCATCTCTGTTGCCAATGACATAAGGTTTAAGATGCCGACTGTTGGGACAGTGACGAGCACTCGTACGTTTACCTTACTCTGAAGTTTTTTTTCTAAAGGAGAAAAAGAAAGAAAATTTCTAAAAGGAGAGCTTCTTGTAGAGCCGGCGATGATTGTTCAACAAATCTTGATTTTTGAAGGAATAACGGTCTCTTTGTATGTAAATTATGCGATTTTTTTAAATATTTTCTCGGTCTGAACGACGCGACTGTAATAGAGAAAGTATTGATCGTTATTAAAATGACTGGTTGAATCATTTCGATTTTCCATACAACTAATTGTAAAAGGAAAAGTCTCGATGCATGACAATTAAACATGCCAGAACCATCTAGATATTTGTTTAATCTTCTCTATACAAATAAAAATAAATTGTTGAATGAGTGTAAGCTTTTTTCAATTTTGAAATGTCAACTTACTTATAAAAGAGATTTTTTATGCAAAATTCAAAAGTGAGTGCAAACCCAGGGCGTGTAGCTAGTTTCTTATAAAAATACGGCTCACCAACATTGCGATGTCTCTTTTTGGAAAAACGTAGTCATCCGGTGCAACAGTCCGACTGATGGTTCGCCATTGATTGTTGGCACCTTCTTTATCAAACTGCTTATTAACTAGAGTTCCCGCAACAGCATACACGTCGGTAAGTGGCAACGCTTCTGGCTTTCTTAAAAAAATTACATAACTTTTACTACACCTGGGGTCTCCCCATATGATACACTCAGTCGAGAAAATTGAGTGCTTACCAGGGTGGAACCTTTACCCCCATAATCTATCTATAGTCTCTATGGTGTCTATGGGCGGGCGGTGGTGATCTCTCACCATCAAGAGACCCACTTGCTCGTTTGGCGTCCAGTCGAATAAAAAAAAAACAATTTCGCTTTGAATTTTTGAAGATGTATGGAATATCATATGAATTCAGTAGCTGAAAGGTTCCACCCTGGTAGCGATTTAGCTTCTTTGACAGAAATACGTGTATCATCAACTCAAAATCGGCATGAATGAAATCCGCGAGAGTTCGAGAAATATGGACTGTAACGCACCCGCACCATACGCCTTTCCTGTCGTTGTAGAGACAATGGGCCGCGGTGAGGACTCTGTTCGGGGCTATAATTGCTCCACCACAAAAGTTCTCGTACGCGTTTTTTACCCATATCTTCAACGATACCTACAAAAACAATAAAAGCTAAGGTCACCACCAGGTTGTTAGTTCTTTGCCTCAAAAGCATAAATTCCTTGTATTTCACCTCGAACTAACAAAATTTCAATAGAATCATGTACCAACTTGACGCAATTTTTCGCAATTAAGATCTAACTTGATACTGAATTTTACCTGATAGGGAAACTGCGCTTCTTCAGCCGGAGTGCCCTTGTATATTCTCAAATAAGGAGCATTTTCAATATTTTTTATATGTTTTCGAGACCACCGACAAGCGACATCGTTATATAATACGTTAAATAGGAATAAAAACTCCAGAAGAAAATTCATTTACTTATTAATTTCGTCTAATGTTGCATTATATTTCAAGCCAGAAAATTATAAAAAGGTACTGATCTAATTAGGTATAAATATTACAAATTCATAATGGTGTCAATATTCAATATGACTAATGTCGTCATGATAGTAATGGCTGTGCAAACGTCAATGAAACGTGGAGATAGTCTTCTGAACTATATAGGTTGATTTTAATCAATCTTTTAGTGAATTTAACGGGTGCGCCAAAGTTGGCATAATTTTTCAACCCCGATTATTGGAACTCCGAAAATGTTTGTCATACAATTTTTTGTCATAATACTCACTATTAATACTTAGTCACTATTACTACCGATCATAACTCCGAAACATTTAAAACCATAATGACAGTTGTCATAAATATCTCTTGTACTCCTTTTTTTTGTCATACTTTTTTTAAGCATATTGTTTTGTACTCATAAAACTCCCTTATCATATATATTTAAAGCAGACTTATTTGTAGCTATAAGCTTCACTGTCATGCAATTTATGGCCTGAGTTGCTTTCGTTTAGTGAAAAAAAAATGTGATAAAATAAGTATTTCGATGACAACGCCATCAATGGGCGAAGCAATCACCATGTGTTGTATGGTATTACTGCAGACATTATTTAACCACAATAGATGTAAGTAACAAAGATAAGACAGTTCGTCAGCAAATCAATTTTATATGAATTTTACCCTCAATCGTCTTATAATTTTTAGTAGATGTCAGAAATGTAGGTTAGGTTAAGTTAAAACTGCGACCCCCTCAAAACCGTATTGCTACCAGTAAAGTAGGTTAGGTTAGGTTAGAACTGCAACCCCTACAGAACCAAACTACTGTCATTAATATAGGTTAGGTTAGGTTAGAACTGCGACCACTACAGAACCAAACTGCCACCAGTAAAGTAGGATAATCACAATTTAAGTTTTAAGTTTAAAAATACTGTATCGATATTTAAATGTTATGATTAACAAGTTTATTGAAATTGATGATTATGAATGAAAGAAATATGAAAACCAGCATTATGAGTGAAAACATATCTTAGTGACAACGTTATGAATTACGATATTCTGATAATTGACCATTATGACCTCAGTTGGTAGTAGTACAAATTTATGACAAATAAAATTATGAAGTAAAAAATTCGGAAGAGTGATGATTCTGGCTACAAATCGGTAGCAGGAAAAAAAATCGGAGGATCGATTTTATGCGAGTCAATATGGACCCGAATTTAACCTCCTTGTGCATCTATATTCTCAAGTGAGAATACAACTGAACGTGGCGAAAAAAACGGAACTAACGCGACTATATGTAAAATATCTTGTATATTAACTTCACTTTCCTTCGTTGTTCGTTGTCTTTCGTTCGTTGTTTTTATTTTAGTTTATATTTGAGATTAAAGCACTAATAATAATCTATCTATCTATACATATAATAAAGCTGAAGAGGGTCGAAAGTCTGTACATGGAAGATATTCGAAAAAAAGTTGGCTGGGGATACTTAGAATCGATAACATAACACGTTCCAACAGTTTTTAGAATTTTTGTCTGTTTGTCTGTTTATCTGTTTATCTGTTTGTCGTTTATTTGACCGCGCATCACGTGAGAACGGCTGAACGGATTTTTATGCAAACTTTACTAATCTGACGAGAAAATCCCCGGCCAGGTTATAGGCTATAAAAATTCGACCCTTAGGGTATAAAAATTCAACCCTTAAAAGTGGAGGTAGCTACTACACTCAGAGTTAAGTTCCCACCTTCAAGTTTTCAAATACGTGCTATGACTATCAAGTACCCTGATAAATTAACAGATGGCGCTGAAATTAATAACGTTGTGATACGAGTAAGCCACTAAGGAAGGATTTTGCCAAATCCATCCATACTTTTACTTTTTATATTTTATTATTTAATATTTTATATTATATATTATTATATTAATATTATAAATGCGAAAGTAGCTCTGTCTGTCTGTCTGTTACGCTTTCACGCCTAAACCGCTAAACCGATTTTGATGAAATTTGGTACAGAGATAGAATACACCTTGGGAAAGAACATAGGCTTTCTTTTATCGCGAAAAAGAGGCTTCAAGGGGTTGAAAGTTTATATGGTGGAAGTTCGTCACTGTCGAAGATAAAACCATGAAACTTGGCATGTAGGCACTTAATAAGAAGTAAGTCGATATTTCGTTTGAGCTTTTTGAATCTTTATATGCCATTTCGGCACGTAAAAAGAGCTAAATAGATATTTGTACGCACGATTTTTAAAAATTCTTCCTATGAGGGGGTGAAATAGGGGATGAAACTTTATATGGAAGATCGTCATTGCCGAAGATAAATCGATGGTTCTTAATGAAACTTGGTATTTGGGCACGTGATAGGAGATAAATAGATATACCTATGTTCACGCGTTTTTAAAAATTCTTCCTGTGGGGGGGTGAAATAGGGGATGAAACTTTATATGGAAATCGATGGTTCTTTATGAAACTTGGCATTTGGTTACTTATAAGAAATAAATAGATATTTGTTCAAGCGTTTTTGAAAATGTTACCTGCGAGGGGATGTTAGCAGATGGGATGATTCAGTGTTAGCAGAGCCTTCTAAGCTCATAAGCAAAATGTACGGAATGTGGGGTCATTTTAGATGGCTTATTGACATAGACAGTTAGACATGAAAAATTATGATTTTCAGATTTTTCTTATTTATTGTGCTACGAGTATAAGAGCTACCTTTATGCAAAATTCCAAGTTTCTAGGACAGCCGGAAGTACCCTATAACTTTTTTTGTTAAGGCGATTTATATGGAAAAACCTTTTTAATGTTTGTAGCTTTTGATTGCCTTGACTTAGAGGTTTGATTTTTTCACAGCTTTTGGGACTATTGACCTGAGTTTAGGGTTTTAATTTCAACTCGATACCTATTCTCCCCGCGTTTAGGAGATAAAGGGTCTTGACAGACAGACGGACGGACGGACAGCAAAGTAATCCTGTAAGGGTTCCATTTCTTCCTTTTGAGGTACGGAACCCTAAAAAACATTTCTTCGGGCGCTTTTTCAAATTTCGACCTATTTACTTTTTTTTTTTATATTGTAAACTTGAAAATATGAGGATGAAAGTTCTTAAGGAATTCCAAACAAATTTACTATAAGTATATTTATCAGAAATATGTGTAGCTATGCTTAGTAAAAATGCCGTCTTAATTATAATCCTACCCTCCTAACTTACAATAAAGGACGTATGGTGTCAAGAGTTCACTATGACGAATTTGTCCTTTTGTGTTGGCAGGGTAGAATACACGTCGTATTGCTAAAATGTGGCTACCCGTAAAATATTTATGTTTTACCAAAGAACATGGGATGGAAGGATGGATGGATGGAAGAACAAAAAAAAATAGTTAATATTTATAGCAATGTATTAAAATAGGTTATTTTCGGTAAACCGTAGAAGTTTCATGTACTGTTATTGGCAGAATAGGTATCCTAAATAAATTAAATACTTCCCAAAGTTACTTTTCCACGCGGACGAAGTCGCGGGCAAAAGCTAGTAAGGTTATAATACAAATAAAGTAAAGCGTCCTGGTATATATTTCACCCATGTTCATTAAGGTCGTTTGTCACGGTCAGCTAGGCACTACAGCGCCAGTAGATGACGTTAGTGTGCAAATTCCACGTATTTTATTTTTTTTAGCAATGAAAATATGGATATTTTTAAAAAATAATGTACATACCGCAAATAGCGTTAAATTTGTAATGTATCCTACTAAATTTCAGACGTATTTTAATTTAAAAAATAGTTTCACTTTTACTTATAACAACGCGGCAGCGGTGACTGAAATATTTACGCACACATGCTTATAACTTGTCGTCAACAAAAGTGATTGCTAATTTCGACGTCTCGTTCAAACTGCAGATTGGACTAGTTGCATTGGCGTCTATTCATGCTAGGTACGGGTTAGAATCTTCGGGATCAAACCCGGTGTGTGGTTTATATCTTTTTGTTTTTTTTTTGGATCTCAATTAATGATGTGAATGTATAAGGTAACTACTACCTAATTATTTTTTTAAACATGTAGCTAAAAATGTTTGACCTAATTTGTAAACAAAATTTTTTTTCAGCTAATTTTATCCCCTGTCATAATATCAAAAACTACTATGTGTATGGAAATATGGAAAATTTAGCTGGTGCCTAAAATACCACGTTACCAGAATAACACATTTTTCAAAATACTAATAATTACAAAATCGAAGATTACTCGAGGAAGTAATTTTTTGTGGAATTTCTTATTTTGGACATCAGGTAAAATGGGAATGTAATAAAAATCTAATGAAGTATTTTGAAAAAATAGGCGTTTCGGGAACGTGATATTTTCAGCACGAGCGGAAAATTTTGTCATTATCATCTTCCAGATCCGCACACGTCTCACTGCTGGACACACACAGGTTTCCTCGCACAATGAGGACTTGAGTATTATTTTCCACACTGACCTAGTGCGGATTAGGAAACTTCGCAGCAGGCGTATGAACATTTCCTCACGATGTTTTTAATTGAAGGTTTTATTGAACTACAAATTAAAAACAGTTTATTATTACGTCAGGTTTTTATTTATTTATTTACATCTATAAGTATAATTATGAATAAAATCAGCCTACTCCCACCCACTGCAGGCCCTTGCAATTTCACGCCAGCCTCATACACAGCTTACCAGCCGACTGCCAAATAACAATACCTATGGCATACAACTAACGGTCCGAAGGTTTATCCATGGTACCTTGACCCAATTTTGGCCATCATTCCACTGTTTATTTACATAATATGTAGTTTGACAAAATGTACTTCGCAAGTGTCATACTTCCTGGCGGTGACATGGTGTCGCATGGAATTCAAACTTACATCACAAAAATGTTCAAAAATGTACTAAATTGTACGCTAATTAAAAAAATTGACCCGTAGTTACAAGAAAACAATGATCAATCTGTCACCACGAGGAATGATACTTCCTGGAAAAAATACGAGAAATGTACGAAATTGTACGCAAATTAAAAAAAAGAGTACTACCCGTAGTTACGAGAAAAGTGTACGTTCAGTACTACTTACTCTTTTTTATGACGATTGCTACATAATGAAATAGCGCCTGCCAGGAAGGATACTTCCGGATTGATCAGTTTTCTCGTTACTATACACGGGTGGTACGATTTTTTTTAACTAGTGTACAATTTCGTACATTTTTCGCACATTTTTTTTGATTCACGAGAAATTTGAAAAGTCGACTGCTTCATAGGGAAATTGATAGCGCTTGCCCAAGAAGTATCTTTCCTGGTGGTAACAGATTGATCATTGTTTTCTTGTAACTACGTGTAGTACAATTTTTTTAATAAGCTAATAATTTAGTACATTTTTCGTTTTTTTTTTTATGTGAATTTGAATTCCATACGACACCACGTTACCGCTAGGATGTACGTTACCTTCGCAAAAGCTGCACACATATGCGCTCGTAGAACTGACTATCGTATAAAATAATATTACTATACGGCCAGAGGCCAGTTCTGAATCACAATAGATTGCAAAAGCTGCACGGATTGCTACCACCATCTTGCTCGCTAATCCTGCCGTAAAGCAGCAGTGCTTGCACTGTTGTGTTTCGGCGTGGAGAGTAAGACAGCCGGTGAAATTACTGGCACGTGAGGTATCCCATCTTAGGCCTCTAGGTTGGCAACGCGTCTGCAATACCCCTGGTGTTGCAGATATTTATGGGCGGTGGTGATCTCTTACCATCAGGAGACCCACTTGCTCGTTTGCCATCCAATCGAATAATAAAAATAAAAAAAAAAAAAAACGTTCGTGCACCCGTAAAACTAAAGATCCAAATAAATAAAAGCCAAAGGAAAAGAAACAAGAAAAAGGGCAGCACCTAACACAGTGAAATATCTAAACATTTTTGGTTTTTGCCAACTTTTCGAAGTACTATTTCGGGTAATATACAATTTTTATAGAATGTCACCAATTTTGGTAACATATTACGAATAAAATTTTCGTCGCGCTCTATTTTTAATACGGTTATATTATATCATATGTTGGAGAAATATATCCGACGAAGTAACATTTTTTCATTTTACAAACCCGCAGTTGGCCCTGGATCTGGAAACAGAAAAACCATTTATAATATAAACAACCAGCCAAGAGCGTGTCGGGCATGCCAAAGATAGGGTTCCGTAGCCGTTACGAAAAAATTAAGTAATATTTTTTTAAGGATTTTGTATTTCGAATTGTATGTGAAATCTTACGTGGAGTGGAGAATCGTATGTGGAACATAGCCCTATAAAGGCTTTTCCTTGTAAATTTGACATAATTACTGTGCTAACCAACACTTTAACTCTTAGGGTGCGGGGTAGGGGGGTAGGGTGCAGGTGAATATTTCGCAAGAAGATCACTGAATAGAAAAATCGTCTTGGCAACTCCCCAGTAGTTTTAAAAGAACTTATCCAACGATACCCCACACTAAGGTTAGTCATGATTTTTTTTGTAACCATTTCGTTGGCATAGTTGCTCATACATCCGTGCAAAATTACGGCTTTTTAGCACTGCTGGAGTAAAGCCGCAGACGGACGGACAGACAGACAGACATGGCGAAACTATAATGGTTCCGTTTTTTGCCATTTTGCCTATGGAACCCTAAAAATGTGTCTTATGAATAGCAATAAAAAAAGTAAAAAGTGCTTTTTGTTTATTTGTAAACTACCACCGTCATCAACATAGAGCGGAAAAGCGAGCGATTTTTCTATTACTACCCGCGGAAAATTTCTTAACTCTTAAACCAGCCATTGATTGAAATTTCAAGATTATATCCCGATCCTATGGGATTATTGAGATATAAAGTAGCCTCTATGTTGTTTCAGATGTCTAACTATCAACATACCAAATTTCAAAAAAATCCTTCAAGCCGTTTTAGCGTGAAGAAGCAACAAACAAACACACACACGCACACACACAAACATACTCACAAACTTTCATATCGATAATATTATTACAAGTAGTATGCTTTATCCCCATTCCGTTCGAATATAAAAATTAAAAGTAAGTAGGTGCATAAAAAAAAACTCGTACCACAAAATAAGTAATTTTTCTGAGTGAACTTTATGAAAATTAGTTGTGTCAAGGTTTAATTTTGTTGACACGTATTGATTTCAGAAACCAGATTTTTTCAAAGCAGTGACGCTATATGTATTATTCCAGGTATCCAACTATCCACATACTAATTAAATTAGGTTCTAACATCAGATCATAGATTTCTACTCGTAACTAATCCCTAAAGCCGTTTTAGCATGAAACATACGGTATTATTCAAATACAAACGCTCGAATAACATAACCAACAAAACAATTGCAAAATGGTCAAAATTGGTGTGATGTACTTTATGGATGGTCCGTACTCACAAACTTTGGCATTTGCTTCGCACGCGTAAGCCATCAGAACCGATAGTTGAACTGAATTCCAGGATTTTGACTAATTCATAAAATAACATTGCACATAAAATACCCACGGTCAATTTGTAATATGAATGAACTGAAACAATTACTTTTCTCACCCGCGACCTTATATGATAGCTACATTTATGCAAGACTAGCTTTTGCCCGCGGCTTCGCACGCGTGGAATTCGGTGATCGTGGGCCGTTCCCTCGGGAACTGAGCATTTCTCCGGGATAAAAAGTAGCCTATGTCACTCTTTGGCCCATAAACTATCTCAATGCCAAAAATCACGTCGATCCATAGCTCTGTTTCGACGTGAAAGACGGACAAACATACAAATACACACAATTTCGTATTTATAATATTAGTATGGATGTGCATGTTCATGCGTTCTTCCACCTCCTCACTGTAAAAAAATATTGATATATGGGCCTATGCAAAGTAACACTGATTCAATAAATTCAATAAAAATTCGTATCGGCTGAAAATTTGGTATTTTATCCCGATCTCGTGGTATATCGTGATAAGAAGGAGCTTTCACTTTACACGCCCAGCTATCTACATACCAAATTTCATCCCAATCAGTCGAGACCTTTTTTCATATAAGAGGGGAAACAAGTATTCGGGTCACCTGGTGGGAAGCAATCATCGCCGCTCATGGGCACCGGTAAAACGAGGGGTATCACAGGTGCGTTGCCGGCCCGTTGCGAGATTGATAGGCTAAGATCCCTAACTATACCGCTACCCTAGCTGTACCGCTCTGGGAATGCCGTCCCGGGAAGCTGGTTCCATAGTTTAGTCATGCGTGGGAAAATGTTCCGCTTGAAGCGGACAGTACTTGATTGCCAACCAATGGAAGAAGCTTTCAAATTTATAATATTACCTATAACTATAGTGTGAAGGATATTTATGTTTCACTTACGCAGAACTCGAATTAATGTTGGGATCGTCATCCATTTTCCTTTTTTTGCACCATACTTCATTACGACTGCAACAACAAGCAGATTAGCCAGGTTATGTTTTCGAAATAACGCCACAATCTGCAATATGGTTTCCACGGTACTTACCTTTTGATTTCTCCGTGATAACGTTTCATTTGTCCCTGAACTCGTTTTCGATTTTTCCTGGGACCAGAGTAATGATGATTTTTATAGTCTTTTCGCGAAGTTCGTGGCTCCATAGTGCAATGCGAATTACAATTTAATTCTCTTGAAACTATAGCTTCATCGATAGCGAATTAGAAAATCGCAGTTTGACTTGACAGTTGAGATGATTTTGTTTTTCTTTTTTTACTTTTACTGTACATATTCCAAATGACAACGTCAGTTCTCTTTATATTTTATCCAAAGAGTATTAGTACCTACAGAAATCATGATATTTTTTTTATGAGTAACAAAATAACATGATATTTACATCGATAATAACGATAGAGCTATATTTCCAAAAATTGAATTGAAATAATATGCTATTATGGCTTCCTACGGACATTTTAAGATACTCAAAAAACCATTAACACTTAGTGCTAGTGCTGCACTCTGACGGCAGAAAATTGCAGTGATATTCCTTATTTATAAGACGTACTATCGAACCCACGGAATCGTGACCCACTGTGGAACCTTTTCATAGAAAAAGTCATAGTGACATCGCATTGCTTGACAAGGGAATTTATTATGACACTTACTGTGAGAGCGTTCTACGGTGGGTCAGGAAGCAAATGGTTTGACTGTATATGCAATTTTCCATACTTATTTGTTAGTAGGTACGCACGGTCGGTGACGATCCACGAAAGGCTGCTGGTAGAAGCTGGATGCGTCTAGCCGAGGACAGGGCGCAATGGCGCTCTTGGGGGAGGCATATGTCCAGCAGTGGACTGCTATAGGCTGATGATGATGATGATGAAGTACGGTCGAGGACTTTAATTCATGAGCCACCGTGGAACCTTGTCATATGAAAAGTCATTACTGTTTTCCTTGTTAATTAATACGATGTCACTATGACGTTTACTGTGAAATGGTTCCATGGTGGCTCATAAATTTAAATAATTTATTGAATCAGGCGTTACTTTGCGGAGGTCCATATCAATGAACTAAAATAATTTCCTTGCTCACCCGCGACCTTACGATAGCTAAGCTTATGCAAATATGCGTGTTCATGCAGTTCCTCCACCTCCACACTGTAAGAACACACACAAATCACACAAACCCATCTATCACCACCACCACACTACACTGACGCGTTTCGAACTCAACCAGAGCTCATCTTTAGAGTGACACAACCGTACACCATGCTACCAGTTGTTAGACTCACAACAACACAACCAACAACAACTCTAGCAACTGGTAGCATGGTGTACGGTTGTGTCACTCTGAAGATGAGCCTTGGTTGAGTAGCTATCGTAAGGTCGCGGTGAGCAAGGAAATTATTTTAGTTCATTCATAAATTTAAGTCCTTGACCGTACGTGCAACGCAATTTTTTCTTTTCGAAAGAAATAATTCTTACGGAAATTAAAAAAATTGGCAACGCATTTGTTCTTTTCGCTTCAGTCTTTTGATCGAAGGGATTTGTACCGATGGCCAGCAAAAATATTTTAAAAAAGGGCACGTGCTTCAAAATGGTTATTAATTATTATTTGATTTTGATCAGACAAATCAAACGAAAACTGACAGTGGCGCCTAGCTTCGAATTGACGGCGACTTGGCGAATTAGCCGCAACGCACACTACTACCGAGCCTTTGGCGTACGATACTGTCGCCGTCCACTCACATATTGACAAATATGAACTAAAATTATCATCTAGATTAAGCTATTAATCAAAAGCTTTCTTTACATAATTAAAGAATGCCGCAATTAAAGAACGAAATAAACGTTAAGAGATGTGATTTTAGTTTCAAATAATCTTTCAAGTGCACATGGTTGGAAAAATAAATTAGTATGGAAATCGTTCCACCTTAAGTTTTGTCGGTCTGTTAGAACTGGCATTCAAATCTAGATTCTATTGGTAGCCGGACATGAGCCGCATTTTAGGTATGATATGAATTATTTATATTGTAGTCACTGCAATTTCTGGTATAAAAATATCCTTTGTAAGCTCAGCGACGATAAACTATTTGTGTACCAAATGTCATTTAAATCAGTTCAGCCATTTTAGCGTAAGTAAAAGTAACAAACATCCTAAAGCCTAGTTAGACCTGCAAGAAAAATCGTGCAAATTACATTGCGACGCTCGATTGACCACTGCACAATTTTTCTTACTGGTCTAAACTGGGCTTTACATGGTAATATTCACGCGGATCTGAAACTAAAGGCCAGAAGTAAAAGTAGTTATGTATAGTTGTCGTGTTAGACAATAAAACCAACAAAAGTGTTTAATTAGGTATAATTTATTTACATTTAGCGATGTGGGCAACATTTCCTATTGGTTACTTGATAATTGTGCGTTTTTAAATTTAACAGTAAGGCTGCCTGTGCACTGTCTGAAGTGGAGCGAGGTAGCGGAGTGGTAATCGAGACAAAAATCCACCAATATAATTGCACAAAAGCTCCGCTCCTCGTCAGTGGATGAAGAGTTGGTACCTAGCTTAAAAATTCATAAAAAATCGGGAAGCAATGAATTACTTTCATTAAGCACTAGCTGTTGCCCGCGGCTTCATCTCCGTTGTAATTTTTCCAAATTTTCTCGTCCAATGGAGTGCCGAAAGTTTCTCGATGAGGGCTACGGTATAGATGTCGCTAGCGTCACAGCTTAAGTGGCTAAATAAGAAACAAACAAGCTGAAATATGAGGTGCATAGGAGAAGTTCGTGTCTGTACCGTTGACCAGCAGTGGTGTAGCGGTATAGCACGCGGTACGGAATACCGAGGACCTGGGTTCGATTCCCAGTGCTGGTCTTATTTTTCTGGTTTTTCTGTGCATCTTTATTTCAGTTTGTGTTTTCAATTTAGGTTTTACGGGATGACCGTAAAAGTAAAAATTTGGAATTGAAATAAAAAATACAAAAAGATTCCAAAAAACCAATCTTAATTTCATAAATCTGTCCAGCCATTCCCGAGTTTTGCGCTTAGCAACACATTTTATGATTATTCTTTATTTATAAATAGAAGAAAGAAGATTAGTTTCTCGCTCCGCTCCGTTGTCTAACTTCGCGCCTCCGCAACTCCGCTCCACATTACTTTTTCGCTTCGCTCCGCTATCTAGCTCCGCAATCCGCAACTATAGACAGGCATACCCCCGCATCCGCATTACCCCTCTCTCCGCTTCACTGCCTCGCTCCGCTCCAGTGAACAGCCAGCCTTACACGGCGCGGTTAAGCGCTCGGTTGTTTTATACGATAAACGCTGCGTTAAACGCAATGCGTTTGACGCACATTATTTTGCAGTAGATAATCTAATTACCAAACCTTGTCTTACGCGGTGAGCGCAGCGGCAAAATGCACGTTTGGTAATTAGATTGCGTAGATTGTGATTGGTTGGATTTGATGTGCGTCAAACGCATTGCGTTTAACGCAGCGTTTATCGCATAAAACAACCGAGTGCTTTGGGCCTTGATATGAACACTAGCAGACAGCGGGTCAGAAGCGGAGCGGCAAGCATGTTCTCTGTTTATTATACGCTGCAAGCGCCCAGTCCGCGACCTAAGAAACTTTAGGAGTCGTTTACTTGACCACGCGCAGGCGTTGCTGGGTCCCTTTGCCGCGCATGCCGTGCCAGCCGCAAGCTAGCATTGTGCATGGACGATCGTCTTCTCGATCGAACTCCGCTTGATTGAAACGACGCCGATCGCAAACGCGAATCTATTCTTTCCTCCTCCTCTAAAGGCTCAGATTTGATAGACTCCGGCTTAGGTGTAGGTGGCGGGAGGAGCGGACCTTGAACCGGCTTTTCTGATTGATCGAAATGGAATACGAAGCGGAGCTCTTCGTAAAGTCGACGCCAGTATGAAGCTGTTGGGTCCCGTGAACTGCGCCTCGCGGCAACCATCAGGTCTGCTAGCGAGATGAACAAACCGAGAACACATCCAGTTCCCAGCACAACGAATAAACCTAGGAAGTTCCTCATTTTCAATTTTTCATTCGCTGGCTGTTCTTCCGCCTGAAAAGATAAAAGATTGTGTAAAGGTAGCCATAGACAAGGTAGGTAATGCGAACTGCTAAGGAATTGGAATGAATGTTCCACCCTGGTATTGTATTATAAAAGCGAGATGACTTTACCGTTTTTAAAGAAGCGTTACTCGTAGCACAGCAGTATACATATTGAATAAATATAATCATAAGTCAATCTATGATTATGTTCATAGTTTGAGTGCAGACACCTGTAGATAATAGATTAACAAAGTATGCTTCATCATAATCAGTCATACATAAAGACTCTATATGCTTGGTGAATGCAGTGTCACTTATTTTATAAAAACTATTAAATATTTGACAAATGTGGCATTATTTTATTAGTAATTTTTATGTTATTAATTCACTATACCTATCAAAATTACATTTATAAAATACTAGCTTTTGCCCGCGGCTCCGCCCGCGTGGTATTCGGTTATCGCGCGCTGTTCCCTCGGAAACTGTGCATTTTTCCGGGATAAAAAGTAGCTTTGTCACTCTCGGGCCCATAACTATCTCTATGCCAAAAATCACATAGATTCGTCGCTCCGTTACGGCGTGAAAGACGGACAAACACACAAACATACAAACACACTTCGCATTTAAATATTAATATATATAGTATGGATAAGAAAAAGCTGTACAAACATCGCAACCACCACACCATTCATCTCTCTCCACCAACGGTGCTTCATGATTCTTAACTCGCCCGCTTCTTGTAGGTTCAATAGTGCTAAGTTCAACGCTTGACGATACGATGAATCTAAAATAGAATAAAAAATTATACCTAAGTACAGGTTGATTCACAAGAGCTGGCACGAATGGATTGAATGAAAGTACTAAAGTCGCTCGCTAATCCTGCCGTGAAGGTGAAATTACTGGCACTTTAGGTATCCCATCTTAGGCCTCTAGGTTGGCAACGTATCTGCAATACCCCTGGTGTTGCAGATGTTTATGGGCGGTGGTGATCTCTTACCATCAGGAGACCCACTTGCTCGTTTGCCATCCAGTCGAAAAAAAAAGTACCTATCTAAACCCGGATTTTTAATTCCATGGAAAAAATGTAAACAAAGGTGTTGCTGTTAGCAAAAAACATTAGCAGAATTCAAGATATTTGTTCTTTCCAAATTTTCCAGAAATCGACTTCCCATTAAAAAACTGTATTTCATAATCAAGATAAAATATTTTAATTTACTTATGGAATCATTATTTTGAGATTTACACTTTGATAGGTATATTAATTTACAAAGATAATACTGTTTTGTATGCATAATTTTTATTGTCCTGTTGTTACACCCGGGTTTTTAAGCTGTGGCCGCTTGACGCGAGACATCACTCAATGCACTAACATCGAGACTGAATTCGTAATCGTTTTCCAGTGACTCTTGTTCTGTTATTTTTTTCATTGTTTTATGTTTTTATTGTAGTTAGTTGTGTTCATGTGTTACGTTTTACATGTGTACGGGCTCATCTGTGTGTTACTTTGGTGTGTTACCTATTTGAATACACTTCAACAGATGTGAAAATGTTATGCACTTGTCATTTTCCTACAAAAATGTCTAAGTGACATTACTTTCATTCAAGCCATTTGTGCCAGCTCTTGATGAATGTAACGAGCCGACAACGAGTTTCATAATAACACCACACGAATTTCTTAATGCGTAATTATGTAAAATTCGATTCACACAAGAAGTTATAATTATATTTGGTATGTTAAGTATAGTATAAGGTTAGGTTTCTATTTATTTTCATCTATTAAAATGTTCTTGTTGTGTAAATCGAATTAAATCAAATGTAATATTATACCAAATGTTAAAATTTTATCAAAACTTATACTTTTACACACCCAGAAAACAGACATATGGAATTGTTTAGGAATTAATTAATTTTATTTAAAGTGTGAAATAAATATAAATAGCGCATACTTTTTGCCATAGCGATGCCGTATCCCTTACTGTCAATCAAACCGCCCATCTGTAAACAAAATTAAATCATTCGAATGTAAACGAAACCAAATAAAAATACAGATCTCTGACCATAAAGCTTTTAATCTAAGGTTCAATTTTACGACATATTATATATTCGTAGGATTTTACTCACACAAATAAGCTACTTTCGTTGTGTAAATAAGCTAATTTTCAAATAACTTGAATTTAGATAATTTATTGATCCTTAAAGTTGAATATTGACTACTAAGCTTGAGGTCCCTGGTTCGATCCCGGCCGGGCAGATATTTGTATGAATAATACGAATGTTGTTCTCGGGTCTTGGATGTTTGATATGTATTTAAGTATGTATTTATCTATATAAGTATGTTTCTCCGTTGCCTAGTATCCATAGGTTTGCTTAGTTTGGGACTATTGGTAAATTGGTGTCAAGTTCCCATGAATATTTATTTATTTATTATTTAATATCTGACATAGCGATGTTATCGCATTCTCCTGGTATTATATTATATTCCCTTTGATGACGGCCTTAAGGCTGGGCCAGTGACAGTTACGATGACAGGGTTGCGCCTTATTCTGCAGAACGCCAACAGTCTCCTGGTACCTAGGTAGCCTTTAAATAATTTGACTTTTATTTGACATCTCTGATAAACATTAATCAAGCAAAAAATTACATTTAATTTGTATGAAAGAAATAAAATCACAATGGACATGTTTTTAAAACGTTTCAGGACAAAAGTAGCTCAGTTATGCGAGTAGGATCGAACCTGCATATAGCCCCATGGTCAGAGAACTCAGACACCCTGTATATAATATACACGGTGTCTTGTAAGCAGGGGTTATCTTAAAGCGAGTTTAGACTTACAAGTAAAATGGTGCAAGTTGCATTACATCGCGGCGCTCGATTGACCATTACAAACTCGTTGGCTTACGGCCTCGCAATGTAATGCAACTTGCAAGTCTAAACTCGGCTTAAGCTCCATTTAGGCAATGGGAGAACATGCATGCAAGTTTCACTATATTGCGGTATTTGTTTGATCACTGAATTCATTGTCCCTCAGTAGTCTGCGATGTAATGCAACTTGCAGCAAGTCCATGCATGGTCTACATGGGGCTTGAGGGCTTTATCGTCCCTAAGTGCATCTTGGAAAAAATTTAGCTTTAACAAAAATCGCGTGTATTTCTAAATATCAGGTTTGCTATTTATGGTCCAGACCCAATTGTATGATCTTCGGAGTTTCAATACCAGAAAAAGCACTTTTGAAACACACTTTGAGTAAAGTAAGAATTTTATTTTAAAAGATATTATTTATTAATTTTATTAATAGGTTTTTGAATAAAACAATACTAGATATATATTTTATTCTTTATGCGGTTTTTTTAATTCAAAAGTATATATAAATATCAATTCCTTGTATCTATTTTAAATAGATACAAAAAAATATTAAAACACACAAGACACAAGCCCATTATTTCAAATTACATTGAAACTTATCACAAGCTTTACGACGAAGGAAAACATTGTGAGAAAACTTGCACAACCTTGCGAAGCAATTCAATGGTGTGTGTGAAGTTCCAATCACCAATTGGCTTGTTTGGGAACTTCGACCCAAGCCCCTCTCGTTCTGAGAGAGGCCTGTGCCCAGCAGTGGGATATATAGGTAGGTAATGATAGCACGATTTCC